>NC_060272.1:93938897-94187074 GCF_021613505.1 Equus quagga
GTTCCTGGAAACTGAAGAAGACATACCATGTTCATTGATTGGAAGACTTAATATTGTTAAGGTGGCAATACTCCCTACATTTATCTACAGACTCAATGCAATCTCTATCAAAATTCTAACCTTTCTTTTTCAGAAAAGGATAAAGTGATTCTAAAATGCATATAGAATTGCAAGGAACCCTGAATAGCCACAATAATCTTGAAAAAGGAATAGAAAGTTGGTGGACTCACATGTCTCTATTTGAAAATTTAATACAAAGCTACAGTAATGAAAAGTGTTCTAGTGACATAAGGACAGACAAAATGAACAATGGAATACAATTGAGAACCCAGAAGCAAACTCATACATCTATGATCAATTGATTTTCAACAAGGTTGCCAAGACCATTCATTGAAGAAAAAATAATCTTTTTAACAAGTGGTGCTGGAACAATGGGATATCCACAAGCAAAAGAATGAACTTTGACCCTAAACTCATATCATATATAAAAATTAACTCATAATCTATCAAAAACATAAATGTAAGCACTAAGCCTGTAAAACCTTAGACGGAAACATAGGTGCATGTCTTTGTGACTTTGGATCAGCTGTTTCTTAAATATTATACCAAAAGCACAAGGAAAAAATAAGGTACATATATTGGATTTTGTCAAAATTAAGAACTTTTGTGCTTCAAAGAACACTATCATGAAAGTGAAAAGACAATCCATAGAAGGGGAGAAAATATTTGTAAATCATATATCTGATAAGGCTCTAGTATTGAGAATATATCAAGATCTCTTACAATTTAATAACAGAAAGACAACTAATAAATGGACAAAGAACTTGAAAAGAAATTTCACCAAAGAATATGTACAAACAGCCAGTAAGCACATGAAAAGATGCTAAACATCATTAATCATTAGGGAAATGCAAATGAAGACCACAATGAGATATTATTTCGCACCCATGAGGATGGATATATTTTCAACAAACAACCCAGAAAATTGCAAGTATTGGTGAGAATATGGAGAAATTACATTGCTGGTGGGAATACAAAATCCACTATGGGAAACATTTTGGCCTTTCCTCAAAGAGTCAAATATAGAGTTATTACCATATGACCCAGGAATTCCGCTGGTTCAAATAGAGCCAGAAAGTAGAAAAATAATTGCCAGCAGCTGGGGTGAGGGGCAGATAGAGAGTGAATGCTAATAAGTATGGTGTTTCTTTTTAGGGTAATGAAAATATTCCAGAATTAGTGGTGATGGTTGCACTACATTATGAATATAATAAAAACTACTGAATTGTATACATTAAAATGGTTACGATGATGACCTTTACGTCATACGAATTTTACCTCGATAAAATGAATGAAGAAAAATTAATAAAAAATACAAAGGAATAGTGTTTCTAATTAAAAATGAGTAAGAAAAACACATCTCATTCAAAACAGCAGCAAAAACTCACAGAAATAATCCAAAGAAGAAATGAGCATCTTTTTAGGCATGTTATCTTTTAAAGTATAGGGAGGTAAAGGAATCATTGTCAACTATTCCTTAATTCTCAACCAAATTACTAGTGTTTGCCTCTCCCACCATCACAGAAATAGAATTTGGAATGATCTTCCTAGGCAATATTCTCAAGAAATTTGTTGGGGTTTCTCCAATACCGAGGGAAATACTGAGTCAACACTAGGGGAATAGAAATATTCCCAGAATGTTAGCACCCTAAAGATCTCCTCTTCTTAGAACTGATAAAATTTCAGATGTTTGGGAATATAATTCCAGAAGATAAATTGGGGGATATTCCTGGGTGGCCAAAACAGCAGTGGCGGGAAGTGGTGACCCTGACCAGACAAACCCTCGGTGGGGTGAAAGGCTGCTGTTTACCCAGCTGTGATCTCAATGCAGTCCTTGGCCCCAGCTGTTCTCTTTCAGTCATAACAAATTAATACTCTTGAGGGGCAAGTTTAAACATGCCACCTACAAATTGTCTCTGAATATATCCAGAGGAATATAGTCCTTAGTTCTGCTCCCTGTCTCCCTAAATGTGATATTTTTCCATCATATAATTGTATACTTTTATTGACAGAAAAGATGTTGGGTTAGGAAAAACCTGCTGTTTTATTGATTTCCAACAGCATTTCTCATAACTAAAGTCACAGGGTAGTTTTCTTTCACTCAACAAAATGAAGCTTTGAAAATGGATTTGTTTGGCTGAATCGGATGCTATCATTAAGAATAATCTCCATCATAAAATTAGTGGACTTCAGACGTATTTGTCTATTACTTATCTTATAAATTTAAGTGATAAGAAATTCTCTCCTGAGATGATCAGGCAACAAGTGGGACTTAAATGGGACAGAGGAAGAGGTTTTTTTTTTTGTAATAAAAACAACAAAAAACGGTGAAGAAACATTAGATGTCAAAACAGAGGAAGGTAACATTTTTTCCGCTAGAAGTGATTTTTAATTTTCGTATCTAAAATGTAAATGGTATAGAGAATTTTAAAGTAGAGTATAAGGTGCTATAAATTATTTTCAAACACAGTATCTCATTTAATCATGACTCTTTTTCAAAATGAGAAATGGAGCACTCGGAATGTTTATGATTTACCCAGCATCACACAGCCGATGAGTGATGGAAGTGGAACTAAATGTGGTCATTTGAAGCAAGCCCAGAATTCTTTAGAAAACTTTTTTTTTTTTTTACAAGAAGATTGTCATTTCATACACTTAAATGACTCAAATCTGTAGAGACCAATATTATATATTATCTCATTTCTGTAATTCTGGGTGTGGAAATACATACAAGAAACAGAAAACTGCGTAAAATATCAAGGCAGAGATTAAAAGTTATTTTAATTATAACAGTTGATTTTACCTTCTTACTGGGCCATGTCCTGTCTTATCCTTTTTGTAGATTAAAGGTGGTGATACCCATACACTTAGGAAAGAATATTACAAACATCATATTTTGAGTTTTAACTGAAGAAGAAAATGAGCACATATTAATTTATTCCAAACTAATGACTAAAACCACTGCTATTCTTCTTGTAAGCTTTATCTATAGCAGTAAAGTAAGTTTAACCAAATATTTGTACCTGGTGTCAGTAGCATTCATCTATGAAGTCATGGAATAGTATTAGTTATTATACATGGGTCCACCCGTATACAAGCAATGTCTGTCACATGTTCTTCATAATCTATTCATTTAATTGTAAATCAATAACCCCTAGATGTATTTCTCTCTGTGCACTCATGAAATATAATCTAAAAATGCTGGACAACTTACTAAAGATACCACCAGACGTAGACAATTAGAATGCTTTCTAACTCATAGATTATAGTTTTACGAAATCCTAGATTAAAATGTCTCTTTCAAATAGTTCTAAAAGAAAAATGCTAACCATTGGATGAAAGTCAACCAATAAATTCCTACAATTTCAACTTCTCTGTCCTTTTTTTGAGTTTCTCTTTCCATCAGTCCAAACATGCCTGATTATCAAGATCTTTTCCCCGTTTCTATTGTAAAAAATCTATTTACAGATATGGTATGATTTTAAATAATTTTTAATAAAGTAAATTTATGCAGATTGCACTTCAAATTTGAAATAAAGCCATAAACAAGAGAGAGCCTGGGGCAGTGATGCAGGAAGGCAAATGGAAAATAACAGACAAAATGACATCAGACCTGCTCACTAAAAAGGCATACAGAGCAAGAGAAAGATATCTTTGGCTGTTAGTAAAAGAGAGACTTTCAGAATGACAAAGAGGAACAGATACTACCTGCTAGGAGAATAATGAAAGACTCAAGTGTGGGGATTTCAACTCTACAAGATTTATAATACCTTTGTAAATAATACTAAAAGTGTATTTAGTAAGTGGGACTTTGAAGGCTTGAAACCAGATAACAGAAAGCTGAGAGAAAATGCTCAAGAAAAGTTATCACAATCAAGTTGAAAAGAATATATTTCAAATCATTTTGTGCTTTGAATTTTTCTTTGTAAATCCTTGCTTCACTTGGTACTATGAGTAAAATGTATTTTTTAATAGTAAATGTACTTATCTGCATTTTGCTAGATCATGCTAAAATAGCGGCATTTTATTGCTCTGTGATAGTTTTCAGGGCACATTTAATTCAGTCAATTCACTCAGCGAAATTTTTGAGGTATCACTTGTGTGCAAGACACTTTGCTAGATGCTGAAAGACATGTAAATTTACAGGGTCCCCATTTTACAAAAAATAGTAATCACGTTTTTCAATAGTCAAAGTGAGACGTGGACCCAAATATTTTTAGTAAAATAATGGTACAGGACAAGACCATTGTCGATGTAATGGAGGATAATAAAGGAAGGAGTAACCTTTACTTGATGGTCAGAGATGGCACCAATGAGATGATACATGAGACAGTTTGAGAAGAAATTGGTTAAGTAGAAGGTAGGAGGAGACTGGGAGCAAAGAGTTAAGGAAAAGAATAAGCAAGGTCAAAAGTGGCAGAGGGGCCCTGCTCATATCTCTTGGGCGTCCTACTTCAGTGGTCAACTTCCAACCACCAGTATCTTTATCCCTTTGCTTGAGTTCTTTCTCTGAAGTGGCAGAAGGCCACTCTTCCCACAAATATGACTGTCCCAAGAGCTGGGGAGTTAATACCTCCTGGAGTTGGTGTGGAAATGTCCAGCTCCTTTGCCTTTGAGGATTCCACACTACCTCTCAGAGTTTTCCCAGTGGAATTAAGCTCTAGTTGCCTGCGATAGAAGAGACTCTCTAACTCTTTATTCATAATCCTTTATTGGCTGCCTTCTTTTCTCTGTTTCACTTTTCCATTCTCCTGGTGATATTTCCTGCACCTCCCAAACAAACTTGAATCCTTGACCCAAGACTGTTTTGGGGAACATAAACCAAGGAAATATGAATCTTCAAGAATGAGGAAAAATTCAAAAGGGTAGGGGAGCATGGTCCCTATTGGAATATCACAGAAGATATGACTGGAAAGATAGGTTGTACCCATTGGTCCATGATTCAAGCATTGTATCTACTATATTACCAGCCAAAGACGTCAGACATTAACTAAGGGCAGGGCATAGAGGTAAGAGCAAAGTCAGGATGAAAAAATAAAAGACTTCTTTTACTTCAAATCATAAGAATGGCAACAGCACTTCTCTCTCTCAATGCATCAATGTTTTGCCCTTGATGAACTCATACCCGTTGACTTAAGGAAGGTGGGATGTGGGAGTGGAACGGGGTTTGGTGCGAGGCTATTAGAAGATGCTTTCTTTGATTTCAGTTGGATTATTGGTACTTGTTTTCCAAAGAGACCTAATATCTGAAATTTCCTTTCGTTACTTAATAGAGATATGCTTTACACAGTGCTTTGAGCATAGCAGGTCCTTAATAAATATATTCTTAAAATATTTTTTTAAAAATGGTTCATTTTTCTTTCTAAGGTCTACAACAACGTACCTTTATTTCTTGAGACTATCTTTTAGGCATCATGGTATCTCCCAACTAGGTAAAACATAAAAAGATAGATATTCATTTCCTGTTATGGTTACTGTCCTTAAGCCCTTGAGCAAATGTATGCCCTCTTTGTTAGACTTACATGTTCAAATTTAATTGAGTCTTTCCCAAAGGTTTGATTGTATCTTAGTGTTTGATAAATACTAAATTAACATCCATTAGCTCCTTCATACATATGCATCAAAAAATACTGTCAAATAATCTGTAGATATTTTCCAAAATGATCGAGGAGACCATAAATGATACCTCAGCACTAAGTGGAGATTGGTTTCTTCAAGAGCTGCTTTTCTTATCTTCAATTTTAAACAATTCTGAAATTTCTCTCTCAGAATTTTCAACATTCTAGGAAGGAAATGAAAACAGCAAAATGCCTAGTCTGGATTCATTTTAAACTCTTACAAGAAAACAATAAAAATGAAAGCTTCTTCATCATTGTACCGGAAGCTGCAGGTGTTGGAGCAGCTAAAGGAACAGCTAAAAATGGTGGACTTGAAACTTTTCCAGAAAAGCTCAGACTTGGGGATATGGAAAGTTTGTGTCATTTTTAAAATAGAAATGTGCAAGCTTGATTTACACTAACAACATCTTCGAAAGAAAGCCACGGTCGTTAGGAGGAAATAAACCTAGGAAGCTGCTTCTTTCTGTTTCAAAAGTCTCCTCCTTTCCCTCTCTCCATTTTTGACTGCTCTTAAAGTCATTTAACAAATAATTGTATATATTTCTAAAGGCCCTCTCTCTAGAGATGACTAACATAAAAGAGGCTGTGTTTAGTCTCAGTTCTAGGCAGTGACTTAGCATTTCAGAGCCACAAAGGGAGTGGAATTGAATTGTGCTTACCCTATAGAATTTATAACGGAAAATCTATTTGTTTTCTGCTTTTGCTTCTGAATTTTGTTTATTTTATATTTAAGTGTTTCAGAATCAGGTATAGCAGTAACAGAGGCAATAACTGATGTTTCCTTCCATCCTTATTGCTTGTGGGCATCATTAAAATCAAACAGGTAAAGAAAAACACTCCACTTCATCCTGTTCATCATTTTGGAAATGAATTACATGACCAAAGCCACAGCTGCTGACACCAAACAGATATGTTCTGTCAGAGCCTGACTCTGGCATTGCAAGTTCAACTTACCCTGAGTTTATTCTCAAGGCATAACAGGAATAAATTGCTACATTTATGATAATTTCTTTCCAGAAGGGAAATGATTTTGAATGGAATTGAGTAGAAAATTCACCTTCGGGGACTGACAGGATAGTGACAGCACTAGACATCAAAGTCAACCCCTATATGAGGAAAGGCATTTCTTGAACTTAAAAATGAAAGATAATGTGCCAGGGTTCAGTAAACACCCATTCCAACATCCTTTTTAATGCAGAAGAAGCTAAAAGTTACATTTCCCATTGAGTCAATGTTAACATTCTTGGATGTGTTAATGGTATTGTGGTTATGGAGGAAAATGTCTTTGTTCTTAGGATATTCATGGTGAATTACTTAGGGGTAAAGTGTCAGGATGTGTGCACCTTACTTTCAAGCGGTTCTGCAAAAATGAAGTCACGTGTGGAGGCCCTACGAGAGTAAAGGATGCATTTATGAGAGAGAGAAGAGAGAGAGAAAGCAAATACGGCAAGTTGGTGAAATACGTAAATAATAATCAGGCATTCAAGTACTATTCTTTCAACCTCCTTATAGTTTTCTTTTTTTTAAACAAAATTTGGAGAAAAAGTGCTAAATTTTTTCAAAAGCAAGTAAGTAAATAAAAGTATCTTTAACTTCATGTCAAATTTTAATCAATTCAATGCCTCTTTAAGTAAGAGCTCATTAAATGTAAATCATGGCTGACTTTGTTTTGCTTTTTCAGCCTTAGAAAAAGATTGTCCTTCAATTCTTAGGACTATAAATTTTCCACCTAATATACCACACTTCTGAAAAAACACAATATAAAACAAGTGTGATTTTATCAAATTTGTAATTGTTTTGTTTTTCTTTATTTGTGTGATTAGTGTAAGTCAAAAGAGTACTGTGATCGAATAGGATAATTATTATAAAGATTAAATAAAATATTTGTATTACAAGAAAGAATATCCTCTTAGATTCTCTTGTTGCTAGGTTTCTCGATGTGAGTTATGTTCTATCAATTAATGCCCTTGTGTAAACTTTGATTTTTAAAAAAGTCAGGTGAGGAGACAGGAAGCAGCACATCTATTTTGCTGGCACAGAATATGGCAGGTGTGATAAGGCTCTAGGGCTGTCCTAGCAGCTTCCCAATTTCAGTTTATATTCCCTGCCACGGCAGAGGTAGTGTATTTTGCAGTCAGCAGTGGTGACAGCAGCTTCCTGGGTTGTCAGCTTTCTGTAAAAGCAGAGGTAAATTTAACAATTGCAGCAAAAGTAGATCAGCTCTGAACCTAGAAAATGTTCCGTAAATTTAGCCTAGAACCTGTTCACAGCTTTTTTTTTTTTTATCATTTTGTAGGTTTCCATTTCTTGATTTAAAAACTCCCTTCTGATTAACTAGAGTGAATTCTGTTGTCCGCAATTTAACCCTGATCAATATACCAGTCTTCTTCTTTAGCCACGTAAGGTCAACACTAATTAGAATCTCCAAAACCCTGCCAAATTTACTTTGCATGTATATTCTCTGTCTTTTCCTCAATCTTTCTACTCTGTCTTCTACAAGAATCATTTACATCTTATTTAATTATATGTAAGTTTATTGTTCCCAATTATTTTTCTCCTTCTCTCTTAGAGACATATTTCCCCTCACACACTGGTGTTAGCTTAGCCATCTGATTTGCTTTGGCAATGGAATGTGAGTAGAACATAAGCTAAGCATGAGTAGATGCTTTAAAAGCCATTGGCTTGTTCACCACTGCTGTTTCCTCTCTCCCACAAGAATGATTTGCCTCAGATAAGAGATGCTCCCTCAACTTAGAACCCAGAAAAGTGAGGTACAATGGGATAGAACCACAGATGATGCAGAGATGAAGATAACGTGAGCAGGATATAAATGTTTGTTTTTAAAAACCATTTTGGGGTTTTAGTGGAAGCTGTGCTACCGTAGACACAATCTTTGAATTTATTCCCCAGTTTCTTCTGCTTTGTCTTCTCTAAAACTCTTCTAAGTATATTTTAATTAAATAACTTAATGCAGAATTTATTATCAATCCTCTTATTCATAAATGTGTTTAGAAGGGGTCCTCTAGGGGCATAATCAGGGTCTTCTGTTTTGAACAAATAATATGTCAGGGAAAATAAACTATCCATTTCTTTATAAACTATTCTTATTCTAATAAATATATTTGGCAATTGTTTTTGTCTGCATTTTATACACCTTTGAATCTCCAGCCTCTATCCCAGTGCTTGAAAGAAAATAGATGCTTAATAAGTATGTTCAGTGCATGTATGAATGGATAAATTTATTTAATCTAACATGTGTGACAATTGGTAAGATGGCAGGATTTTTGCATCCATTTCTTCTAACATGATCCTCTTATTAAAGGTATCATGCTGAGTTCAAACCCAAATGACGAAAGAAAACAGAATTATCAGCGAAATGGGATTTAAAATTCAGAAAACTCATATTTTTCTTTCAGTTTCTTTAAATCCCTCATTATGGACAAATACAACACTACATTAAAGATCTTATTCCAACTATCTTCTATCAGCTCTCCCTTTGAAGAAGAAATATGTAGGAGGTTGTAGTTGGTGTTAGGACTTCTTTTGTTTTCTTCTCACCTTATATCTTCTTATCTTTTGAAGGAAGACGGCATGCCATTAAAAATATCAAGCTGACATTCAAGATGTCAAGTTTGTAATTTAGTTCAGTTCTAGAAAAATCAAAGAGAGGTACAGAATAGTGAAAATCAATGAATTATAGGTCCAAGTAGGATTTTTAAAAATGTTATATTCAGGGCATAAGAGGAGGAATGAGAGAGAGGCAATGGTTTGAGAGTGGGGTGCTTACAAATTGAAATTATGGAAGAAGTGCATTTATTGATAATAAAAAAGTCCAGGGTAGGATAATATAATGACTTTTTGAGATTGGATAAAAGATTAAGATATTAGAGGAGAAGGATCAAGGAACTTAAAGTCAAGGTATTAAAAGGAGCATTCCTGGGATTATTCAAATAACCAAGAATTAACAAAAGAGTGAGGTTTCATGGAATGACAATGAGCATGTTGCTAAAATCTTTTATGAATGCAGAAAAGTGGTCTGGATATTCTGTTACTGAAGATGTACAAATTTAAGGGTAAATACTAAAATAATGGAAATAAACATATAATTTCCAAACTAGTAGAAAGAAGATAAGACTGAAAAAAGAAAACTCTATCAATCCTATGAAATGCAGGAAAGATAAACCAAAGAAGCAAAGAAAAACATGTCAAATAAAAGAGCAATATAAGATGGTAGAAATAGAAGCAAATATATTAGCAATAACAATAAATATAAATGAATTAACATCACCAGATACAAAGATTCTCAGACTGTTTTAAAATATATATAATTTATGTAGGTATATATTTCAAAAATGACACCTGAAACAAAAATTAAATGTGGGGTGCTTTAATGTAAAGGGATAGTAAAAAACGTACCACACAAAACCTACCAAAAAGACATTACCAGAAAAATTTGACTCTAAGGAAATAAGCACTGTTATGGATAAATAAAGTCATGACATAAGGATAAAATAGCCCTCCATGTGACTGAATTACTCTCACCTTTTGATATTTCTAAGACACTAGCAAAATGTTGTTCAGCCACACTTTTGGCTTTCTCTCTAAAGCACGATTTCCTGAGAGTAAATTTCCTAATGGACGCATCTTTTTCAGTCTGGGATAGACTGAGAACTTCCCAAATCATCCAGTTCTCGTGTGTTTTTGGTTAACAGTTCTTCCTCAATCTAATGCATTCCTCTCACATTTTACTATAAGCAACAAGAAGAAACTAAGCTATACCAAGCAACAACAAGACACTAAGACCCTTTGAGTGGAAATCTTCACAGCTAAATATCCAAGTTAATCATTTACAAGCTTTGCTTTTCACATAACTGCAGGACATAATTCAGCTAATTTTCTGCCATGAAATAATAAGGATCCACTTTCCTCCAATTTCCAATAACATGCTCCTCATTTTATTTCCATCTGAACCCTTACCGGCTGAGCCAGTATTTCAACTAATGGTCTGCTCAGGACGATTTAGGTGTTCTCTAAAACAATATACATTTTGTCTACCATGTTCTTCACTTCCTCTGAACCCTCGCTAGCAAAATCTTTTACATCCATATTTCTACTAATATTCTCTGTAAGACAATCTAGACTTGTTTTATCAAGCTACCCAAAATTCCTCCAACCTCTGCTCACTGTCAATTCCAAAGCCACTTTCACATTTTAAGGTCATAGCAGCCCCATTCTAGATAACAAAATAGCAAATTCGTATTGCTGCTGTAAGAAATGATCACAAATTTAGTGACTTACAACAACACAAATTTATTATCTATGCGAGTTTATTATTTATGCAGTGTTGGAGGTCAAAAGTTCGAAATGTGTTTCAATGAGGAAAATCAAGGTGTCAACAGAGCTGCATTCCTTGTGGAGACTCTAGGGGAGAATCCATTTCCTTTCCTTGTCCAGCTTCTAGAGGCCACCCACATTCCTTGGCTTGTGGCCTCCTTCCATCTTCAAAGCCAACAAAGGACAGGCAAGTATTTCTCATACTGTATCACTCTGACGCTTTTAAGGATCCTTGTGATTATACTGAGCCCACCCAGATAAAGTAGGATAATGTCCTTATTTTAAGGTCAGTTGGTTAGAAATCTTAATTCTACCTACAACCTTAATTGCCCATTGTCATGTAACGAAACATACTCACAGGTTCTGGGAATGAGGACATGGACCTGTTTGGTGGAGGGACCAGTATTCTCCCTACCACAGACAGGATGTGAGGATTTAAAAAATTAAAGACAGGTTTTATGAAAAGATTAGGAAAACACATACATACAACCAAGAATGAAGAATGAATAAATCTCTGGATGCAGTTCAGATTTAAAATTTATAAGAGTCTATTATACAAAAATTTATGACAATACAATTAAAATTTGAGATGAAATGAACAGTTTGATGTAACTATATAAAACATATCATGCCAAAAATGACTTAAAAAGAAATAGAAAAACTAAATAGACCCATGGAAAAACTAAATAGATCCGCGAAAATGTGCAACACTAGACCTAAAAGGTTTAAATAAATGAACATTGCAGCAAACTTTCTAAAAACAGATCATTCTTATGCACAGTTCAAGAAAAACATAATAGAGGAACAAGTTTTCAACTCATCTTATGACACTATTAAAGTGTTAATACTATTATCTGATAAGGACACTATGAGAAAGGACCATCACAGACAAATTTTAAGTAATAAGTTAATTTAAATTTTAAATAAATTGTATGCAAAGTATTAATAAATCATCAATGTATAGTAAACAATAATAATAAATCATAACCAATTTGAGTTTTTGTCAGGAATTCAAGTAATTTTCAAGGAATTCAAGGATGGTATTACACTATGAACTATTGGTATAATCTACCTCATTAACAAATTAAAGGAAGAATAACATTATCACCTCAATAGAAGCAAAATACATAATCTAAAAAGTAAATTGAATTTTCTTAACTACTATCCTTAACCTGTAAAGATTATCTTGCTAAAACTTGTAGTAAATTTCATACTCAGATGTAAAATGTTAGAAAGTTTCCTCTTAAACCCAGTCAAAAGGACACGGATGCAGGCTATTACTGCTTCTGTTCAACCGTGGACTAAATATTTTAGCCAGAAAAAGAAGATAAGGAAAAGAAGTAAAATATGTCAGGATTTTGAAGTGCAGCAAACATTGCTTATTGCTCACTCAATGGCTGGTCCTCCACCTTCTTTGCCGCTAGAGTTTGCTTCCCTCTAAAGAGGCAAAATATGCCCTGTGTGTGTTCCCATCATCTCTTGAGGTTTGAGAAAGTTTGCTGAAAGAGTCCCTGGAAGGCTCACTCTCTTCATTTCTGTCCTTCCGATTACTAATTACACAACTGTTTCTCAGGCTTCACATCCTTGCAGCTCCTGCAGCATTGAACATCCTTCAACACCCTTTTGGCCATCACAGAATTGATCAAACTTGTTTTGCATCTTACCTCATTACCTCCCTCCCTTTGTGCTTCATTTTTCCCTCTTTTCATCATAAAAAGAGTTTTTCAAAAGGTTTTGTAGTCCAACCTTTGTATGTCTTTCTTCTACTAGTTTTCCAGCTGTACACACCGCAACTTTTTCTCTCTCTGACCCCTGTGGACATAACTTTCATTTCTGCATCTCCTGTCCCAACCTCACTATAAATGGCACACTGTGCACCTCCCTTCCATTCCATGAGTGTTCTACTGGTAACCCAGATTCAGCCAATCAAATTCATAAAATTATACTGAAGATGTGTTTCCTGACATCATTTTTCTATGAATAAGTTACCTCAAGTCCTTGTTTTGCATAAATAGTCAGTACTAATAATACCATAATTGTTACACTATGCAGCCTCAAATCTTAGCTTTCTCCTTGATTTTTCTCTTCCCTACATTCTACTGCCAAACTGATCATCAAATCTTAATTCAACCATAAAATGGTCTGCAACGGCAAAATGGTGTTTTTCTATTTAAATTTCCATTGACATTATATAACTAAACCTTCAATATTGCTTCCTGGTGTAGCTCCTCTCCAAAGGTGGTCTCCAATGAGCCTCATCTTCTGATATCCACATACTATGTAGTTCTCTCCCACATTGAAACTGGGCTGGCCGGCCCGGTGACACATATTAACCAATATGGCAGAGGTGCCAATTCCAGAACCAAGCTTTACGAACAGGCAAATTTCACTTTCTTTTTCTTAGAATGCTCACTTTTGGGAACCCTGAATGACCAGGTAAGAAGTCCTGATTTCCTGATGGGCAGTCCATGTGGACAAACCATATGGAGAGGCCACGTGGAGAGAAAGAGAGTTCCAGCTATCGCAGCATCCTTGTCAAGTCTCTCGATGACTTCAGCCCCAGTCACCTTCTTACTGTTATCACACGAGGGACATCACAGGATACTAGTGCAAAATCCACCCGGTCAACCCAGAGAATCAAGAGAAGAAAATAATTGTGGGTGTCCTCCTAAGTCGTTAGAGTTAGTTTATCCCACAGTAAGAGATAATGCAAACACTAACCTAAATCTGTATGAAAATGATAACATTTGTATACCTCACTTGAGTAAACAACTGAGGCTGAGAATTGACCAGGGTAAAGTTGCGCTTACCCGGAACTCCTTTACAGCTTTTATTCCCTAACTATGCCGTACTCTCCCGTCCCTAAGTTTATGATCATGCGAGCCTCTGATGGTGAGGTCCTTTTGGCTCCAAGAGTGGCCATCCCCATACGCCAGTCAAAAACCCACTAATCCTTCAAGACCAGATTCCCTGACTCCCCTTTGCTGTGAATCTCCCCCAAAGCTTCCAGAAGAATATGGCTTTCTCCATTTCTTTTGAATCACTGAATCACTATGTCTCTCATTAATGTGGTTGATTTAACTTTAGCTATCTTTTTAATTTTTTTTTTAAGACTAGGTCCTTTCCTGTCTACTAGATCAAAATGCACTTCTTCATCTGTGCCTCTCATCAATGCCTTTTAAAACAGTAGAATATTTGTCAAGGAGAGTATAAACCCTCAATGTGCATTTAATTTTTCAGGGTAAAATATGCTTGTGGGGTAAAGACAAAGTAATTAAGTTCTAGTTGGACAAAGTTAAGAGCAGGCTGAGTGAAATGAGGGGAGAGTCTTTGGGGCGAAAGATAAATTTTCAAGACTATTTTGACACACTTTTTAGAGATTAGTCCATCATATTTATCAAATTCCCTGGAAGTATTTTTCTGATATTATTTCCCATTGCCATACTAAACTATCAAAATACCCCGATTTCTAATATTCTAACATTTTAGTGTCTTGTTCTCCAAACTGCCTTTCATAAGAAGCATGGCAATCTTTTGCCCTACTACCAGTCTCAACTTGTGTTCAAGAGAATACAGTTGCAGAGCAAAGAATAAACTATTTAATTCTTTCTGTTTTATGATCATAAATACTAAACATCAGAGTAAGATATAACATAAAAACCCATGTTTAATTATAAATAGAAATAGACTCTTATTTCCTAATACATAGGGGAAAAAAACAAAGATTTAAAATACAGTGTGAAATGCCCCCAAAAGAATCCCAGCATAAAATAATCCCAAACTTAGAATCGCAGCTCTACAGGCGGCGAGGTGGCGCAGGGGTTAAGTTCGCACGTTCCGCTTCTCAGCAGCCCAGGGTTCACTGGTTCGGATCCCAGGTGCGGACATGGCACCGCTTGGCACACCATGCTGTGGTAGGCGTCCCACGTATAAAGCAGAGAAAGATGGGCACGGATGTTAGCTCAGGGCCAGGCTTCCTCAGCAAAAAGGAGAGGACTGGCAGTAGTTAGCTCAGGGCTAATCTTTCTCAAAAATAAAAAAAAAGAATAGCAGTTCTATAATAATTATTAGTGAGGAAAATTGCATTAGCATCAATAACACAGCTGTTGACACCTCACAACACATAACAAGCCGTGTTGTTGCACAGCAGTCAGAATGAGCGGGAGCGGGAGCTTAATAAGTGCTATCCCTGATAATAAATTAACATCACATTTTGAATATGCACAAAAAATTGACCAACCCAAGCAAAAATTTTTCCACTTTCCCCAGTGGACTTTTTCCTGGCAGTAAAATAAATGAAATCATCATTTTGACTCTCCTCACCTGACACCCCGGTCAGCTCTAGGTAAAATGCTGCCATATGAAAGCCTCTGGTTTGTTGCTACTTGAGCAGCATATGCATCACCCTGGAGCTTCTTAGAAATGCAGAATCTCGGGCCCACCCAGAACTGCTGAGTCCTCATCTGCATTTGAACAAGGTGCCTCAGGAAATCGGCTTGCACATTAAAGTTTGAGAAGCCCCGCTCTAGTTCATCTCACTTGTTGGTTTTCTCTTTTGATCTACTTCCCTACAGGGTGTTCTTGCCTGGATAAATCATTCTTTGTACAGGGCAAGTAGGCAAGTGGCTATTTTACAGGCAGAACAATATGTTCATAACCTGCCTTTGCTGTTACTTTCTTCTTCTAACATTGTACCCATCAATGGCTTCCCTGAGTCATCACACATGCTGGCCTGATTCAGGGCAAACCAAAAGATTTTCATCTCTTTGTGATGTTTCATCCCCTTTTCACTAGAGCACAGAGAAAAGAGAAGCAATGTTGGCTGCTCTCACTCTTCCTTGCCAGCTTCCCTCTCCCCTGCTGCCTTCAGAAATAGGGGCAATTAACACCCAGGGTGAGTTCAAATAAAGCCCACTGTATTTTCATCCATTTGCAAAATTTTTACAGAAACTTCCCTCTTTTAACAGGTCATAGTAGTAGCTTTAAATAAGCACACTGCTATCCAGGGGTCTGAACTTTTACGGGTGTAGAAATTGTTGAATTTCCAGAGCAAAAGACAGTCTAATACCTTCGGTTGTTTAGATGTAAGAAGAACACATGCTATGAATTGTGCTTGACAACTTCCAGTTCATGTAAAATAATAGGGAGTTTAACTAGCTATGATTTATTTTAATACCTCTGTAAGATTTTTTTCTCAAAAGGAAATTAACATGCCTCTGATTTAGAAGAGTGAGCTTTTAAGAAACCAATCCTCCCACAAAGAACAATTAATCACCCTGGTCAAAATGCAGAAAAAAAAAAAAATCTCATGGGAGGACCTGAAGGGATCTGGAGACTGAAAAGCAGGCATATTGGGGAGGAGAGTTGAAACTTGGAGCACAGAGTGAATTCCTTATTTTGTTACAGCTTTACCCTGAGGTCGGCCACAGTTGAAGCGATGGTTAAAACCATGATAAAACAAAATAAAGCAAAACAAAAACTAATCAGCTTTTAACCCACAGAGAGGAGCCCTAGGGTTAGCACAGCCTTAGAGAGTGATGGAGGAGCCCCAGAATGGAGAGAGACAGAGAAGGCAATCACTGGCTGACCACTGCATCAGGATTGCACAGGGAAGGCTGAAAGCAGTTAAGACCTGGAGCCTAAATAGCTGAACTCAGAAGTGAACCATGGCCCCCACAGGTGTCATGGTCTGCAGTTTTCATCTACCCAAATGAATTGTCTGGCAAAACAAAAATATTAACGTTTGTTGGAGCAATATGACACTTTAGATCACCCACAACACAACATTTATAATATCCAGTATATAATCCAAAAATTACTTGACATACCAAGAGCCAGGAAAAGTTAACCAATTCTAAAAGTAAAAGACAATTGATGCACGCTAACCCTGAGATGATTCAGATGCCGGAACAACTAGACATGGACTGCAAAGCCGTTATTTGAACTATGATCAGGTGAGGTCAAAGAAAATACATTTATGCTGAATGAAAAGGTAGAAACAGCAATAAGTAGGAAATGTGAAAGAAAAGAAGCAAATGGAAACTTTAATCTGAAAATATAAGCTCTCAAAAAATTCGCCGAATGAGTATAATACCAAAATAGAGATGGCAAAGAAAGAGTTGGTAATCTTGAAGATAGATCAATTGAAAGCATAAGGTTTGAAGAAGAGAGAGAAAAAGACTGGAAAAAATAAGAGTATCAGGAATCTATGGGACAGTTTCAAAAGGTCTTATATACAGGTATTTCTCCCAGAAGACGACGAGAGAAGAAAGGGGGAAGAATGAGATATTTGAACACATAATGACAGAAAACTTCCCAATTTGGTGAAAGATATACATTTATAAATTCAAAAAGCTTAGCAAGCCCAAAATTGGAGTAATTCCAAGAATTCATGCCTGGAGATATCACAGTCAAATAAAGGAAAGCTAAAGGAATTTGTCCTGACAAGGCAATGATGCAGCAAATAATAAAGGAAGTTTTTCAGGCTGAAGAGAAATTATACTAGAAATTCAGATCTCTAGGAATGAATGAAAATCATCCAAAATCGTAATAAATGATCACACAGATGATTACAAAAGCATAGGCAACTATAAAAGACCATTTTACAATTTATTTAAAATCCATGTGACTTTAAAGAAAAAGTTGAGGAATTTATAACGTATTCAAAAAGTTAGAGCTAAATAGTCAATGAAAATCAAAATAGCATTCTATAAAATATTCAGAAGGCAGGAAAAGAAAACAGAGGAAGAGAAAACAAAGCTAACAAACTAAAAACAATATAACGGTAGACCTAAATCCAAACATAAAAATAATTCTATTAAATGCTAATAGACTAAATTTTCCAATTAAAAGAAAAAGATTATAAAAATGGATACAAAAGCAAGATCGAATTGTATGCACAGAAAGTGTTTAAGCAAATGCAACAAAAAATATATGATGCAAACAGGAAGTTTAAGAAACCTGGCCTGTATACATTAATATTGCATAAAATAGACTTCAAGACAAAGAATATTATTGGGAATAAAGAGGTACATCTCATAACGATAAAAGAGTTAATATATGGAAGATATGTCAATCATAAATGTATATAAATCTAAAAAGTCTCAAAAATACATAAAGCAGCAATTCTGAGAGTACAAAGCAGTGGTTCTCCATGTAAGATACTGGTTATTTGTGGGGATATTTTTGGTTGTTATATGATTATAAGGTGCTTTTAGCATTTAACAGTCAGAGACTCAAGATGTTGGACATTCTGCAGGTCACAGTATACTCCATACCTGAAGAAATGTCCCTGATCCCACATGACTTCCCAATCTCTTACCAGAAATTCATGTGGTGAAAACCTTTTTTTCAAGTTATCTGAGTTCAGAAATTACCACTAAGTACAAAGAATTTTCAAGCAGTTTTAATTTACAGTGAATTCTCTAAGAATGCAACTACTGTGGAAGTCAAAGGATGATTATGCTTTCATTTGGTTTTTGTTTATTTATTTATTTTTGGAACTTACCAAAAGTTCTATGTGGTTTCATAAACAAATGTCACAGACAGTAATGACTCTTTCCGGATTTAAATCACCAACGTAACACACCTGCATTGGTTTGCATGTGTTGCTGTTGCATTCATAATGATTCTATTATAGGAGCTAGTGTATATCTTAGCTGTCTCAATCTATAGTCAAGCTCAAACACTTACAAATAGAAGTAAATATTTTCTTACAAATTACTTTCATTTATAGTAAAATGAAAGGTAAAGCACTGTGTTGATTTTTCAAATTATGGGTGTAGGTGAGTTTCATTTCAGGATAGTAAAATGGACTTGATGAGCCAGGCTGTTGGATATGATAGAGTAGATATCCATCATCTAGAGGGAAGGCAAGTAGACAAATGATTACAAAAGCATGAAACACTTGCTAAAATGGAAGAATGTACATTCTAGAGAAGGTGTATTAGTTTCCTATTGTTATCACAAATTTAGTGGCTTAAAGGATCAGAAATTTATACTCTTGTGGTTCTGGAGACCAGAAGTCCAAAATGGATTTCACTGGACTGAAATCAAAGTGTTGGCAAGGCTGTGCTCTCTTTCGAGTCTCTGGGGGGAGAATTTATTTCCTTGCCTTTTCCAATGTCTAGTGGCTTGTGATCCTTCATCCGTCTTTAGAGCATATCATTCCAATCTTTGTGTCTGTCTTTACACAGCCTTTTCCTCTAATCTCCCTCCCTCACTTTTACAAGGACATTTGTGGTTACACTAAGGCCCCTTGGATAATCCAGAATAATCTCATTTTAACATCCTTAACTTAAGCACATACATCATATAAAGTAAAATTCACAGGTTCCAAGGATCAGGTCCTGGACATCCTTGGAGGGCATTATTCAGCCTCCCACAGAAGAATGTACAGCAAGGCCTGCCCAAGTCAACTTGGGTAGTTAAGCAAAGCCTCACAAAGGAGGGAAGTTTTAGTATAAGACCTGGTGAGCATTTGTCTTGTTAAAAACTAATAACAACAACAGCTAAGTAGGGGAGGGACCAGACAGAGTTTGGAATAGAAGGGGTTTTCCAGAAGGAAGAAAGCAAAGGGAAACATGTAGGGAGGCGTGAGAAAGAATGTCATGTCTGAGGGAAGGGCAGTTGAGTTCAATACTACGGCAACTTGAGAGAAAATGGACAGCAGAATGAGTCATGTACAACTCTGTAAGACATAGAAAACAAAATTTAGTGGATTTTTTTCCTGTAGACAATGGTGAACTATTGAGGAATTCTAAGCAGAATAGCAATAAAATAAAAGTGAGTCCAATGAAGGTCATTTAGATAGGAGGCTGGTAACGCATACTGGACAGTAGTACAGGCTAGAGATAATGAGGACCCAAATAACGTCCTCTAAGAAAGAATGTCTTTTTGGGTTTTTTCGGGGCTATTTCTATTTTCAAATAATCATCTTATTTACAATCCTGTGTCTTTTAATGACAGACCATAAATTGTGGAGTTTTCTTTTTTAAACTCATTATCTCAGATTTTTAATATGAGGGTCATACACCAGGTCACGCCATCTCTGAGGACAGTCAAAGAGCAGTGATAGGCCAATTCTCAGAAACCTGAGGGAAAATAAAAATAAATCTCTGTCTCAGAAAGATCCACATTGCCGAACCTTTGCCCTACTTGATGGGAAATCACCTTTGAGAAGCTTTAATTTCAGTCCCCAGAGCCCAAAAGGGAGACCGTTTTTCATATCATTGTATTTTTAAGTGTTGCATTGTTTTGCATCTCAAAAAAGAAAAAAAGAAAAGAAAATGTATTCACAACATTCCCATTAACAGGATCAGAGACTTAAAATATGACTACATTTGAAAAATCCTCCAGAGATTTCTTTTCCTATTCCTTTGTGAGAAAATTAAGGTTAGAAGTTGGAAAACTTCTTGGCCGAAAAATTTTTCTTTCTTTTTTTTCATGTATTTATTTTATTTTATTTTTTTTGAGGAAGATTAGCCCTGAGCTAACTACTGCCAATCCTCCTCTTTTTTGCTGAGGAAGCCTGGCCCTGAGCTAACATCCGTGCCCATCTTCCTCTACTTTATATGTGGGATGCCTACCACAGCATGGCGTGCCAAGTGGTGCCATGTCCACAGCCGGGATCCAAACTGGTAGACACTGGGCCACCGAGAAGCAGAACATGAGCACTTAACCGCTGCACCACCGGGCCGGCCCTGGCAGAAAAATTTTTCATTCATTCAACATGATATTAAAAAGCACACTTCTGTGTCTAAAGTACAATTAAGCTCCCAGAGCCTCTTTCTTTATCCATAAAGCTGGATGTTTTTTATTCTCCTCAATTTGTCTAAAATCTTATCACTGGGTAGTAGTGGATCATGATTTAACATTCTCAACTGTTTCCCACTATCATTGGAATGTAATTTAATATAAATAAACAATATAGGCCTCCTCACAAAATCCTTCCCTTTCTTCCTTCCTTCCTTTCTTCTTCTTTCACTTCGTGCCCTTTCTCTCTAATTTATCTTTAATTTGACTAATAAAATTAAATTGAATATCAGTTACAGAGGAGGCAGTTTGAAATTGGAGTCATTCACCACTTCTCCTGATAATGTAAAATTTATCCTTGCCCAGGCACTCGCTCTGCCTCCTTCAATGAAATGGCGACAGGAAGGCAGTGGCAACGTCACAGACCAATGGTTCTCAAAACGTAGTCCCTGGAAGAGCAGCACCAACATCACCTGGGAACTGTCTAGAAATGCAGATTTTTAGACCCAACTCAGATTTATTGGATCAGAAATTATGGAGGTGGGGCCCACCCATACATGTTGTAACTAGCCCTCCAGATGATACTGATACACCCTAAAGTTTGATGAGTGCAGTCATAGACTGCACAAGAAGTCTCTGATTGTCCTCTGCAAAATGAGGATAATATTGACAACCCCACAGGCCTACTGTCATACTTAAAAGGAATGAAGATCTGAAAAGTATCTAGCAATGGGATTGGAAAGTATAACAGGTGCTAAATACATGTTCACTCAGATAATGATAAACGTGTACCTGCTGAGTGTAAGGCACACACGGGAGTAGACATTAAAAGAACATGAATCGGAAACAGACCTCAAGCGATCTTTGGACTGGGCTGGGGGTTGAAGAGTGAGTAACACGCAGGACTATAATGGAAATTAGGAAATAAGTGCCCTGACAAAGGTGCAGATAAAGCACTGGCATGGGGGAAATCAGGGTAGGAGGCCATTTCTGGATAGAAGCCATTTGAGAGAGGCTTTAAAGGGTTGGTAGGATCTGGAAACATGAAGACGAAGATTAGGACACCTCTGACTTCTGAAATGGCTTGTGAAAGATGTGTAGGTTGAAGAATAGAACAGATATACAGAGAATAAATTAGTTGGCTAAAATGTAAAGGGCATGCCTTAGAGGAGTGGAAAATGTTGGAAGGTCAGATTAGCAGCAGATTGTACAAGATACCAGACTGAGGATTTTGAACTCTAGTATTTAGAGAACAAAAATCCAAAAAAGTTTTGGACAGGAGAGTGACATATACAGGAGAGTTTCCAGGGCCAAACTTAAGATTGGCTTTAAAAAAATAAATTTAAACAGAGATATCAGTAAGTAGGTTGATTTTCCAGTGAACAAATTTTCAGGGAATGTCTACTATTGATTGCGGTAGACTCATGGACATAAAGACTCAAAGTCACAAGACTTGGCTTCAGTGAGTCAACAATCTAGTGGTGAAGATGAACTGTCAGATGCCAAGTGAGAAGAAACTATAGGTAGCCCATAAGAGGGATATATGGCTACTGTAAGAAGTCAGGCAAGGAGAAATTATTCTGGAGCCTTACAAATTAAGGCTATCTCCTCTCCCTCAATGAGATTGTATTTTCATTCTTTTTGATTACACTGAAATTAAAATCATAAGATAATGAAAATCAAAGTCCAATTATTTCCTACTAATTATAGTACTGGGTTTAACCTTCAACGCTTCTACAAAAAAAAAAGATTTAAAACATTCAGCTGCCTCAACAGTCTCTGGACTCCATTACTCCTGTAAGAGTAGATCATGGAGCTAAAATGAGAATAGATTCCAGAGGGATTTCCCTGCTTCCCATAATCAAGTCCCTGATGGGAAGATCAAGAAAATGTTGGAAGGGACATTGTCTTTCTCAGTGCAGAAAGAAAGTATCCACTGTGACTTACAATCATATCTTCTTTTACCTTCTTGGTGACCCTGATAAGCAAGCTTTCCCTTAATCTTTTCTAGAAAAAGAAAAAAGAGATTATATAGGTATCAGAAGAGCAAGCAATTAAGCAAGCAAGCAGATAAGTAATGAATAACAGGGGACTCATAGACGTTACACATTCTCCTCCCTAATTTCAAATAGAGAGCCTGTCCCTGGAAAGAGTCAGATTTTTTTATAGGCTTCTTGTGCATAATAATTAAAATCTTTTAATTTGAACTGCTTCCCATGAGAAGGAAAAATGGAGGTCAGTAGGCTCTCCAGCCCCATGTAAGGGATTTTCTGGAGGGTCTACCTTAATAGGAATTTTACTCTGAAGGATACTGCTTCAGGTTCGATAGATAGCAAACAGCTACTTTTTCACCAGCTGATTCCATGCGAAATGCAAGGATACAAAGATGTTTCCAGGAGTGAAGCTCCAGATGCCATAATTTCCATTACTGAAAATATGAAAGGTTAGATGTTTACAGAATCCACTCATGGTTCATCACAATTAAAAATTTTAGATATTAAAAAACAATACATTCAGTTCACTTCATGGATGAGAGAATGAGAAAGTATGATTAATTCCTCAGAAGCCAAAAATGACAAGATATAATGAATTCACAGAGGTGAGGGTGTGGGGGGGTCAGAATTGGCCACCCCAAAATGTGCCTCTTTGGCATGAGGATTGTTTTAGGCTGGTTACTTTTAAGGAACTGCAGACAAGGCAGAAGCTCTGAAAAGTAGAAGTCACCCTTTGTAAGAGACATGTACATTTGTAAGGGAAGTCTCCAACTGTAAAGGTGTCTCCCTCACTGTGCCATGAAGAAGGGGGGCAAGGACTTAAATTTGCATAATAACATTACCTTTGTTTACTGTGCTTTTCTGGTAATCTCCTGTAACTGACTCCCCCCACCCCCAACATCCTCCTTTGCCTTTAGCTGAAGATGGTATTTAAGATGAGAGCCTCCACCATGTTGGTGAGTTGCTCAGTTTTCCTGAGTTTCTCCCACCTATACATGTTATAAAGCTTTGTTTGACTTTCTCCTGTTATTCTGCCTCATGTCAATTTAATTCATAGCCCAGCCAGAAGGACCTAGTGTGGATAGAAGAACTGTCTTCCTCCCCTACAAGGGAACTCTGGGGCCAGTGTTTGGTCTTGGGGATGCATCCCTTGCAGGTAGACCAGAACTTAGATTTTAATGGACCATCCACTGGGGACTAAAAATAAAGCCTGAGATGAAAGAAGGTGCAAGATCAGTTCTGAGACCCCAGATAAATCTAGGCCCTCCCAAATTTCACGTGCCTATGTCTGTCTTTGCTCTGGTAGACCCAAGAAAAAGAAATCCTTTCTCTGAGAATTACTAACCAAAGCCTGCACAAATGTGGATTTAAGGCCAGAATTTATAACAACTATCTAGTCTGAAAAATCCACTAATGCCAAATTTAGTTTAAATTTGACCTGGGTTGATGATTGTCCTGAGGTGCCTAGCATAACCAAGTAAAATATCTATTTGGAGGAACACACTTAAGACCTGGTCTCAAAGAATTTCCACAGATAACGGTAAAAGGTATATGAACTTTTTATATAGATAGATGCATTGTTCAAAATAATAAAAATATTGGAAACATCCCAAGTGACCATTAACAGTATAACAGATGAATAATTTTGGTGTAGTCATATAAAGGAATATTATAAAGCATGAAAATGAAGAATATTTCTATTTATCTATCTACATATATATATGTCAACATGGAAGAATTACAAACAGCAAAGAGAGTAAATCATAGAAAAAATTATAGAATGATTGTATGTATAAAAGTTGAAAAGGAAACAAAACTATATATGGGTAGTACATATATACGTATATCTGTGGTAACACGAGCTGCATATATATGTGGTGTATCCATAAATCAAACATGTGGCTCCTTGGGTGGATGGAAAGGGATACATAGAGACAATAAAAGGTGTTTTTAACACATGCTTTTAAACTTCATGGAGAGTACATGAATATTTATTTTATCATTTTTCATAATTATTATATTTAAATTATATATATAGTTTTGTATTTTTGATATCTTTCACAAAAAGAACACAGGCAGAATCAATTTCTAAATGATGCATGCATAAAATTTATGATGAGCTGTACAAAGTTTTCACTCTAGTTCAAAAGGACAAAAAGATGAAAGTTTAGTTATCACAGTATGATAAAAAATGGATGAATGACATAGCAGTCAGTGTAAATATTCCATTACAAATACCAATTTTGTTTCAAAAAAATACTGGTCATCATAACAAATTTACTGTTGTCATATTGACTGTTTTAAGTCTGTAATATTGCTTTTTTGGGTAATAGTTGCATAGGAGCTAAAATCCTAAGAAATTTTTGGCTTTCTTGGTTTAATAGCTTTGGTTTAATAATTGCACAAAAGCTATAATCCTAAGAAACTTACACCTATTTTTATACTTGTTATTCTTGTACACATTTGGGTCTTATTAGAATAGAATAATTTAGGATAATAAAGAACTAGATGAAGAAAAAAGAAAAGAAACAGGAGGGAGGGAAAGAAGAAGGAAAATTAAGAGAAAGAGATGTTTCATGAAAAGATGTTAAGTTCTATTTTACAGATAAAGGATTTGAGGTCCTAATGGGCTGCCTGAGAGAAGATATTTAGTGCACTAAAAAATTTAGGTCTAGAGTGTGGAAAAGAAGTTTGACTAAAGATACAGACTTGCACATTATTCCCAGAAGTGATACAAATGTAGGAAATTGCCTAAGAGAGGGTGGAGAGGAGCAAGATAGAGTCTAAAGAGATACCATCGGGTGGAAAAGAAGGAGAACATGAGGCAGGAGCCTGCAAAGACAACCCCTGGAGTGTGTATGTGTGTCATGGAAACCAAGGAAGGAGACAACGTTGAAGGTGTGATTGCTACATCTGCTGCCTGAGAAGCTGCCAATTAACCAAACGATTGTTGAAGCATCTTATTCTTTCTTTATACTTTTCTTTGTATGCCTGGTCAAAGTGACTTTCTGAAGATGAAAGCTTATTTCTTTATGGTGAGATGAAATTCAAATATATTTGGGAAAATATATCAGCTGCGGCCAGGTTCTGCCTTATAACAGGAATGCAGCTACCCATAATTATAGCACTCCACAACTAGAAATATCCTTTCCCATAATCCCAACTCCCGGATCCAGCTGTGTCTTTGGAAGATTAGAATAAGATGAATTGCCACTAACAGTATGAAAAGCAAGGGTTACCAAGCTTGAATATTTTGTTATCGTTAATACGTTTATTGTCATTGTTTTTTCAGGATGATGATGATATGACAAATTACTTTGAAGAAAGTAGGCATAGAAAGTTTACCTAGTTTAAGTATTACAGTAAACTCTCCTGAGTGCTCCATCCTTGGATGGACACAGGGTAGGATAAATGACAGGGCAACTTTGGGGCTGTGAAAGTGAGCAAAAATCTGGCAAGAGAATTTAATATGACCTTAGTACAAGGCAAACATTCAAGAAAAATAAAACTTGAACTCTCTTCAGAGAATGCTGGCTTAAAGCAAACAATTATGATTCAGGAATGGGAGCAAAGAGTTATAAATACTTGCTCAAGATGAAACTTTATGGAGAAAAATCACAAGAAAGAAACCCATAAATCATCATTAGTACTAATGTTTAGAAATAAAACAAAATGTTATTGTCTTCTACACTGTATACTTTATGGCATTCTGATTGCTTTAACTCCAAAGAAGACAGAAGAGCCATAGAGGACAAGCAAAAGAACTTTATGGTAGGCCAAAATGATTTTGTTGTTTTGTTTTGTTTGTTTGTCATGTCTTTGGGGGAAATCATCTCTTTTCCATTTTTAAAGCATGTAGTTCTGATAGACTAAACCAGAACTAATCCCATACCATCCCTAGCATGAGGATCTGCTTCCGACCTAGCTCTATCCAATTAGCATTGAATGCCACAGTGACTGGTCCAAGGAGAAACATGGGACACAATTCAGGCCAGTGAGTCATCTACATGACTTGTGCTTATGCTGTAGAGAAAGACATCTTTCACTGGGATCACTTACTGGAAACACTAGGGGAGGCTAACGTTGCCAGTGGCTGTCTTTGCCATCATATGGTTATTGCTTAACTGGGAATGAAAGCAGCACACAGATAGACAGAGCTGAGCGAAATAGGAAAAGCATGAGATTTCTGCTGACATCATTTGAACTCCTGGATGCAGCTCTGGCCAGGATTCCAAATTCCATATGTCAGTCAGTTCCCATTATTCTGACTAATACACTATTTAAAATTAATGATTCTTCAGCCTTCCAAATGGATAAAGTGTAACCAGAAAATCACAAAGGACCAAAATAGTATAAAACTGAACTGGACTTATTTAGGAGATTTTAGAAATTGATGTTACCACCTGAAGCCCCCCAAAAAATTTGAGATGAATTAAACATTTATGAAGAACAAAATAAACACGTGAATTTCATTACCCAAAGAGGTTGTGGTGGCTAAAAATATCTATGTCATAAAAGCCTTAGTTATATTTATGGATGATATTTTCACAATGCTTTAACAAGGGAAACAAGAGTTACTTGGGTACATCTTTTTTTAAAATGCTGTCTATAGTCAGAGGCAGAATTTGGGCTGCTGTCATACATTTATTCAGTAAATAATTAAGTACCTACTGTTGTGCCAAGGAATGCGCTTGGCCCTGGAGATGAGTGATGACAGATACATTTAGCACTTTCAAGGGGCCCTCCCTCTGGGAGAGAAGACAGACATATTTGTAATAAGCACTATTGGGTGTAAAGACGATTGAGCAAATACAAGAAATGGTGGTAGAACAAAGAAAGAAGAGACACAATTCTCTTGGGACAAAAGAAGGGAAGTCAGAGAAGGTTTCACAGAAGAAGTAAAATGGCCTAAGGTCTTGAGAAATGGAAAAGTTGGTCAGGCGGGCAGAACATAAGGAAGGAAGGAGCATTGTAAAATGCTCTACAGCTGGAGAGGAGGGCTGTGGGCAGTGGAGTTTGGGGGAATCAGGTGGGTTGGCAGCAGAAGTTGGAGAAATGGCCAATGGTCAGGTTACGAGAGGCTGGACACGTCTTGCCAAAAGCATGAACCTTATCCTACACGGCATGGAGTTCTCAAAGAATTTTAATCAGTGGGGTACTCCGAATCACGAGCTTGACATAACGTGACAGTTCTACTCTTTGGTGGTTTAGATTCTTGCTGCTTCTCCCTCTTCCCAGGAAGTAGGAGTCGGGGATTTTTGCATCTGGCAGTCCCAGCACCTTCTGCAGATCTTATTTTGTGGTATGTGGTTATCTAGAAATGAGGTCTTGATAGTCGACTCCTTCTTTGACTATCTGGAGGGTCTACCTTAGTAAAGCAGTTAAGGAAGATTCTTAGAGTTTGATCAATGTGATCATGGGTATTATATTCATATTGTCAATTAATAAAATGTTAACATGTGTTCTAAGGTTGGTGTTTTCCCCCCAAAGATCATAGTGAGGTTCCTCACGAGTTATGACATTAAACAATTCTGGAAGCACAAACTTGAGGTGGAATATGAACTGCAACATGGGAGGAGAATATCCCCTGCCTGAAATATTGTTCCTTTAAAGTCCCTGTTTATAAGGGGAGGAGATGGGAAATGCTCTAGTCCTAAACTCATTTCTTCCAACAGTTTTCAGTGACAGAAAGCAAAGCTGGTGAGTATGAAGTGAAAGGGTTCGTCATTAGGCATTTTAAGGTGCCCATTGAGGTGCATTGCCTACAACGTGTACACAGTCTGGATGGGGTAGACAAATTGAGAGGCAGAGATACCAAAGCCTTAGTTCTAGGCAAGCAGCTTCTTCACTCTCCCTCTGCCACCGACTGGGTGAACAGAACTGTACTGGAGGCAGAGGAAATATTTTGCTCTTGACATTTCGAAACAATTTACTCACAGTTTCTTTTAATCCCACCCACTCCTGTCTTTGAAAAAGCACTTTCATGTCATCAGTCTTGACTGACTGGGCTGTTGTGGGCATGGGAGGCCAAGATGATATGCTTATTAGCTCTGTTTTTTCTGTAGTCCTTGCTCTGCTGATAGCTTTTGAACCCTCAGACAGTCCTCTGTATTACTCAGAATCAAATTTGAAACTTTGCTAAACTTTAATATCCATTGTCTCAGATTAAACTGTTCTGTATTTTTTTTTAATTCAGTAAGAAAATACTTTACATGGCAGGAAGAGAAAAGATAGAGAAGTATCTTTTCATTGAGATAAGACAAACAGTTCACGCAAATAAAAACTCTTCCATTTTCTCAGTTTCCGCTTCACTCTTTTAATTTCGAGTTTGTACAGAATAATACAGAGTAAAGTACACAGTGGTAGAAAGATCATAACGGCCCTTGATGAAAGGGAACATGCTTTCAGGATAAGAGATAATACTTTGAGGTACAGACAATGGAGACTTTTTTCCCCTGTTATGGAGATTGTGGCTGAAATGTGGGAAAGGCTTTAACATGGTGGCATATACTAATCCAACTTACTTTTGCTCTTGAAGTAGAACAGGAATTTTCTGTGTCATCCTCCCATCATAGCTATTTACCAGTCAGTTTAGACGCAGTTTTGTAAATTAGTTTGTGCACTAAATAGGGCCAACAGATTTTCATTCTTTCCCCACCTCGCTCTCTGATATGTGACCACGGGCAAGTCTCATATCCTGTCTGAATTTCAATTTTTTCTTCTATTTCATTGTCCTATATGATCTTCCTAGAACGCACTACCCACTGAGAGACTGGACTTACAGACAACGGCCAGACTACAAATAAAAATGGAATTCTGATCCACAACCTGTAGCAATCAGCCCAAGAAGACAACCTACTATCTACAATAACAAGTCCAAGAAGTCTGATTAGTATCTCTATCAAGGAGTCCAAGAAGCCAAACAATAACTTCTGTAACTATTCACCCCAAACAGCCAGGACTTGCCTAACAACTAAGTTTCTCTAATTTTTCCCCTATTTCCACCTTAGGACCAAGCAGAGAAAGTTGAATATGCATCCGTAACCAACCACATAGCATGTCTTGCTTCTAGTTAGCTGCCTAGAGCTTCCCCATGCCAACTTCCTCCAGTCAAGGCATACCCAAGGCCTATGCTTTCTTTCCACTGTACAGCTTTCGCACTCCCATACCTGTTTTTGAGTCTCTGCCAAATGCAAGAGATGGTGACTGACTTCCTTGCTAGAGCAAGTTCTAAATAAAAAGACTTGCTTGTTCTCATTTGGGTGGGTCTTCATTTATTTCCACAGCACTGTTTAGTTTCCAACCCCTTCACCAGGAACTACTATAATAACCTTATAAATCGTCTCCCTTCTCTTGGCGTTGCTCCTCCATGCAGTCTTCCATATCAGTGGCCCCGTGATTGTCATAAGTGCAAGATGAATTATATCAATCCCTGTTTTAATACTTTTCATTGGTTTTCCATTGACCTCAGAATAAGGTTTAAAATGTTTAGCTAGAATGATTTGGTTTCTTCATACATGTCCACTTCCTTCCTTTGACATTCAATCCTATGTTTATGTGACATCAAAATTCTTGTTGTTTTCAAAATGTGCCACATTCTCTCTCACTTCGAGTCTTTTGTATGTGCAAACTTCTCTACCTGAAATACTGTTCCATATTTTCCTCATGTGGTAAATTCTTATACTGCCTTAAGGCTAAGCCATCATCTTTTTTGTGAAGGCTTCCATAACCTTGCCAGTCTGCTGCATTCAACAAAATGTGCATTTCTATGTTTTACGTGATTTGCTTAGATGTCTCCTTGTTTAGTTCACTGTTAGTTACTGCATTTTTGCACCTGCTCAATATCTGGCATTGTAGATACTCAGTAAATATTGAAATTATGAATGAATAAATGAATGAATGATTGAGAGAATGAACCTTTATATAAATGAGTTACCACATGTGCCTACGTCAAACTTACAGGACCTAATTACTTTTCCCTGGTGGCCATCATAATAGGTATTAGGCAAATTGCCATACATTAACTCCTACAATGGACCAGGTAAGGTGGTAGTTGCTTTATATTCATCATCTCTCTCCTTTTCACAACAATTATGCAGGGTTAGGTGTTATTTTCTCCCATCTGCAGGTGATGATTTTAAAGTTCAAAGAGGTTAAACAACTTGCCCAAGGACATGTAGTTAATAAGTGGTAAAATTGATATTTGAAAGCAGATTAATCCAAAAGTCAACGTTGAGATCTTACGAGGAAAACGAAATTTAGCTTCCTATTTTAAAATCACAGGAATGATAGATATAAATTACTATAACCCAACAATGTGTTACCAGTCAAGAATCATGCTGGGACTAACTCAGAATGAAGCTGGATCTACAGTTGATTCTTACTATTCATGGATTCCATATTTGTGAATTTTCCTACCCCCTAGAATTTGTTTGTAACCCTAAAATCAATACAGCACTTTTGTGGTAATTCATGGATATGTGCAAAAAGAGGGGCAAAAAATTTGACTGACCTGACACGCATTCCCAGCTGAGGTTGATCAATGCAATACTCTGCCTTCTCTCATACTGTAAATATGTCTTCTTTTTTTTTTTAAATAACAAGGTTCATTTTTTAGAGCAGTTTCAGGTTCACAGTAAATTTGAGGGGAAGATACATACTCCCTGCCTTTCACACGCATTACACACCCCCCTCCACATTATCAATTATCAACATCCCCTACTAGAGTGGTACATTTGTTACAATTGATGAACCTACACTGACACATCATTATCACCCAGAGTCCATAGTTTACATTAGGAATCACTGTTGGCGTTGTATATTCTATGAGTTTGGACAAATTTATAATGGCATGTATCCATCATTATAGTACCATATAGAGTAGTTTCACTGCCCTAAAAATCCTCTATGTTCTTCCTATTCATAACTCCCTCTCCACTAATCTCTGGAAACCACTGATGTTTTTACTGTCTCCACAGTTTTGCCTTTTCCAGAATGTCAGATACAGGCATACCTCAGAGATATTGCAGATTTGGTTCCAGAGTGCCACAATAAAGTGACTATCACAATAAAGCAAGTTGCAAGAATATTTTGGTTTCCCAGTGCATATAAAAGTTATGTTTACACTATACTGTAGTTTATTAAGTATGCAATAGCATTATGTCTAAGAAAACAATGTATATACCTTAATTAAAAAATACTTTGTTGCTAAAAAATGTGAACCATCATCTGAGCTTTCAGCAAGTCATAATCTTGTTGCTGGTGGAGGGTCTTGCCTCGATGTTGATGGCTACTGAATGGTCAGGGTGGTGGTTGCTGAGGTTGGAGTGGCTGAGGCAATTTCTTAAAATAAGACAACAGTGAAATTTGCCACATCGATTGATTCTTCCTTTCACAAACAATTTCTCTGTAGCGTGTGATGCTGTTTGATAGCATTTTACCCACGGAAAAACTTCTTTCAAAATTGGAGTCAGCCCTCTCAAACTCTGCCACTGCTTTATCAATTGAGTTCATGTAATATTCTAAATCCTTTGTTGTCATTTCAACAATCTTCAGAGCATCTTCACCAGGAGTAGACTCCAACTCACAGAACTACTTTCTTTGCTCATCCATAGGAAGCAACTCCTCATCCATTAAAGTTTTACCATGAGATTGCAGCAATTCAGTCACATCTTCAGGCTCCACTTCTAAATCTAGTTCTCTTGCTATTTTCACCATGTCTGCAGTTACTCCCTCCACTGAAGTCTTGAACCCCTCAAAATCACCCTTGAGGGCTGGAATCCACTTCTTCCAAACCTCTGTTAATGTTGACATTTTGTCTTCTTCCCATGAATCACAAATGTTCTTAATGGCATCTGGATGGTGAATACTTTCCAGAGGGTTTTCAATTTACTTTGCCCAGGTCTGTCGTAGGAATCCCTATCTATGGCAGCGATAGCCTTACAAAACATATTTCTTAAATAATAAGTCTTGAAAGTCAAAATTACTCCTTGATCCATGGGCTGCAGAATGGATGTTGTGTTAGCAGGCATGAGAACAACATTAATCTCATTGTACATCTCCATCAGAGATCATGGGTGACCAGGTGCAATGTCAATGAGCAGCAATATTTTAAAAGAAATCTTTTTTTCTGAGTGGTATGTCTCAACAGCGGACTTAAAATATTCAGTAAACCATGTTGTAAGCAGATGTGCTGTCATCCAGGCTTCGTTGTTCCATTTATAGAGCACAGGCAGAGTAGATTTAGCATAATTCTTAAGAGCTAGAGAATTTTCAGAATGATAAATGAGCAGTGGCTTCAACTTAAAGTCGCCAGCTGCATTAGCCTTTAACAAGAGAGTCAGCCTGTCCTTTGAAGCTTTGAAGCCAGGCATTGACTTCTCCTCTCTAGCTATGAAAGTCCTAGATGGCATCTTCTTCCAAAATAAGACTGTTTGATCTACACTGAAAATCTGTTGTTTGGCATAGCCACCTTCATTAATTATCTTAGCTAGATCTTCCGGATAACTTCCTGCAGCTTCTACGTCAGCACTTGCTGCTTCACCTTGTACTTTCATGTTATGGAGACGGCATCTTTTCTTAAACCTCATGAACCAACCTCTGCTGGCTACAAACTTTTCTTCTGCAGCTTCCTCACCTCTCTCAGCCTTCACAGAATTGAAGAGAGTTAGGGCCTTGCTCTGGAGTAGGCTTTGGCTTAAGGGAAGGTTGTGGCTGGTTTGATCTTCTATCCAGACCACTAAAACTTTCTCCGTATCAGCAATAAGGCCATTTCACCCTTTTCATTTGTGTGTTCACTGGAGTAGCCCTTTTAATTTCCTTCAAGAATTTTTCCTTTGCATTCACAGTTTGGCTAACTGTTTGGCACAGGAGGCCTACTTTTCAGCCTATTTTGGCTTTTGATATGCCTTCCTTCCTAAGCTTAATCATTTCTAGCTTTTGATTTTAAGGGAGAGATGTGACTCTTTCTTTCACTTGAACATTTAAAGGCTGTTGTAGAGTTAATTGACCTAAATTCACTATTGTTGTTTCTCAGGGAATAGGGAGGCTCAAGGAGAGAAGAGACAAACAGGGGAACAGCAGGTTGGTGGAGCAGTCTGAACACACACAACATTTATCAATTAAGTTCACCGTCTTATATGGGCACAGCTTATGGCAAACCAAAACAGTTACAATAGTAACATCAAAAATCACTGATCATAAGTCACCATAACAAATATATTAATAATGAAAAAGTTTAAAAATATTGTGAGAATTACTAAAATGTGACACAGAGACATGAGGTGAGCAAATGTTGGAAAAATGGTGCCCATAGACTTGCTCAACCTAGGGTTGCCACAAACATACAATTTGTGAAAAACACAGTATCTGTGAAGCACAATAAAGCCAAGTACAATAAAATGAGGTATGCCTGTAGTTGGAATCATACAGTATGTAGCCTTTTCAGTTTGGCTTCTTTCACTTACTAATATGCATCTAAGTGTCCTCCATGTCTTTTCATGGATTGATAGTTTATTTCTTTTCATCACTGAATAATATCCCACAGTTTATTAATCCATTCACCTACTGAAGGACATCTTTGTTGCCTCCAAGGTTTATCAATTGTGAATAAAACTGCTATAAACATTCATGTACAGATTTTTGTGTGGACATAAGTTTTCAACTTCTTTGAGTAAACACCAAGAAGCATGATTATTGGATTGTATGGTAAGAGTAAGTTTAGTTTTGTTAGAGAATGCTAATCTATCATCCAAAGTGGCTGTACCATTTTGTATTCCCACCAGCAATGAATGGGAGTTCCTGTTGCTCCACATCCTCATCAGCAATTGCTGTTGTCAGTGTTCTGGATTTTGGCCATCTTAATGGGTATGTAGATGTGTTTTCTTTTGTGGTCTATTTAGTGCCATATTTTTCTCATTTTCTGTATGTTTTGTTGGTGATTTCACTGTTTAAAATATTCCCTAAGCATAGTGCTGAAGTGCTGTCTAGTGTTTCTAGGTATGAAAAGACTGTGATGTGCCTTATGGAAAAAATACATGTGTTAAATAAGCTTTGTTCAGACATGAGTTATAGCCTCATTACCTGTGAGTTCAATGTTAATGAACCAACACTATATATTAAATAAGGTGTCTTTAAACAGGATCACATGTAAAATAAGGTTATGTATTGATTGGTTGATGAAAATGTTGTGCCTAGAGGTTCAGAGGAACCTAACCCCATATTTCCTCTAGGAGCAATGATTCGGTGTTTACCATTTCAGTGTTCCCAGCAATTTTACATAACATAATTACCATGAATAATGAGAACTGACTGCATTCTCTATGGTCTGTCATATAATTTGCAGTATTAAGACTTTATTTTCTCTGTAAAGGAAGGAAGAGTGAAAAATAGGAAACAAAAATGTGTGAATTCTCTTCTGCTTGGAGGACTTGCCTGAGGGAAATTGTCAAAGCTTGCACATCACAGTCCTTAATGCTCTTCAAAAACTATTTCTTCCTGTCACCTCTTCTGAGTTAGAGTAAGATTTTACTTCACAGCCCTGGTAATTGTTGGGATAGTTTGAGTTCTGGAAGGAATTACTTTCAGAAGAATTCTTCAATTGCTCATAGAGACTCTCCTGCACTCACTTTCCCTCTGTCAACATGACTTACAATGATGAAGATGGTGGCTCCTCTCATAGCCTACATCCTTGACTAAAGACGACGTGGAGCACAGCCATCAGTTAACCTACGATGGGAATGCAGCATAAATGAGAAATAAAATTTTGTTCTTTTAAGTCACTGGTGTTTAAGGGCTTGTTTTTCCATGTATTATAACTTAGCCTCTCGTAGTTGATGCAGTGCATTACTTCAGCTGTTCAATGGAGATGGTTTGTGCTCTAACGAGAGCCCAAAGAAAAATATAAGTAAGGAGTGTAAGGGATGAAAAACTATACACCATGCTCTTGGTAAACTCAGAGAACTTTAGTTCAGAGTAATTCTTACTCTTTGTGGGTTTCTTTAGACGTGTCACCTAAATCAGTATTTTCCATATTTTGCTGCCTATCAAAATCACGTAGAAATCTTGTTAAAAGTTCAGATTCCTAACTGCAATCCCAGATATTGTGATTCAGGAGGTCTGAAATGGACCACAGAAATCTTCAGTTTAACAGCTCTCCTTGCCTAGGGTCCTAATGCCAGTGATCCATGGACCACACTTAAGAAACACACCTTTAATTATTTTAGTAATTATAAATTATTATAAATAAAATAAATTATGAAGGTCATTTTATAAAGCGTTACCTTTGCCACAGATCTGGATGCATAGTGGCTGATGGGACACACCTTTTATACTCATACTGATATACTTTCCAACTCTTTCATTGAAAGACAAAGACATTTTAAAACACTTGCATGATTTCTGCCATCCAATACTGGTAGTCCCTGCTATTAATATGTGGCCCTGAGATGGTTTCAGTGATAACAGAAGTGAGATGCAGCAAATGTAATAACAGTCTCTACAGCCACTTAGTGAGACTGTTAAAGGAGAGGTAAAGAAGAACCCCTTAACCAATTGAAGTGACAGCAGGGTGAGCTTCAGATAATCAGGGTGTAATTGCATCAACTGGAATCGAGCCAGGAAGTAACGGCCAACAACGAAGGAAGAGAAAGAGTTTGCATGAAATATACAACTGATTCTTTTTATATTTCACTTAGAATTATGGCTCTAAAATAGATTATAACACAGAATTACTGGGAATGACTTAATCGAGTGTCAAAAGTCCCTTAAAACAGAGAGCTCTGCTTACGGAACCACATATTCTCTTATACTCATACAAGGTAAGACTTCCAAATCACACTTCAGATGAAAGGTGCTTTGGACAATATTTTTTTTCCAATTTTTTTCTTGTTATTGTTTTGTTTTGTTTTGTTTTATTGTGCCTGTATGGCCTAATTCTGTAGAATTACTTTAGAGAAAATGATGACACCACGTACACTCCTTAGTGCCCCTTGCACAAATGTGCTCTGTGTTAAGGATGTGTGAGAGACACTTGTCTCCTTCTTTATTAGAGAGAGTTTCCTCCTTGACTTAGAGGTGCTGATGCCACTTGGTTGTTTTCTTTTCTGGGTCTAAGAGTGGTCCAATAAACAAGAGTCCCCAGAACCTGGAATCGGGAAGGGACAAAGTTGGGACCAAATTTTTATATCTGAAAACATGATCTTATAATTAGAGTGAACAAGAGTTCTTCTGATGGCTCAACACATTAAGATGATTCTGAAACTCTTAAAATACCACCTTCTCTTAGTCCGTAAAGACTACACAAGTGTCCCTCCGAGGTGTTCCCGTTACGCTGTGTACTTTATCTGAGCAGAGCAGTTTCACACTGCGAAGTTATTGCCCACCGGTTGACTTCATCTCCATTACTAGATCATGAGCTCATTGACAGGAGTAGTTTCATGCTCACTGCTGTGTTCTGTTCTAGTTAAGATTGTTTTGATTGCAAGGAATGGAAACCCATTTGAGATCACAAAAATAATCATTTACAAAACTCCAACTAATGGAGACAATAAAATGGTAGCCCACAAGGATGTATTTTTTTTTTTTAAAGATTTTATTTTTTCCTTTTTCTCCCCAAAGCCCCCCCGGTACATAGTTGTGTATTCTTCGTTGTGGGTTCTTCTAGCTGTGGCATGTGGGACGCTGCCTCAGCGTGGTCTGATGAGCAGTGCCATGTCCGCGCCCAGGATTCGAACTAACGAAACACTGGGCCGCCTGCAGCGGAGCACGCGAACTTAACCACTCGGCCACGGGGCCAACCCCAACAAGGATGTATTTTAAAGCTTTATTCAAGGATAGGGAATGAGATGCTGTTGGGCCTCAGGTGGATTAGAATCAAAAGGCAGAAATTGAGGTGACTCTTTTTATACATCTCTGATCCCAACATGTCTAGTATGTTTCTACTCTCTGAGGATCAGCTTCATTTTCCCTTTTTGATGACATTCTATTGATTATTCATATTGTACGAACCCAGCTTTCCTTAATTCAACAAAACATACTAAATCTAACATTAAATGCTGATAAATGACTTCAAAAGTCTCTTTTGTCCAGGTCCTCTCTGTGCGGAGCCCTATCATCAGCTTGTATACAGTTCCCTTCAGGTCAATTACAATGGAGGGTCAGCGGGACCAGTTATGTGATACATTGCTCACTGCCTGATCAGCAGGAATTGTGGGAATGGACAGATTCTCTGATAAAGAGTCAGAGACCAGGTAATTCTCTCAAAGGTGTCTAGCTCTTATCATTAATATCTGACACCTAGGGGGTATCAAAATTATGTGTTGAATGAACAAATGAATGTGGCAGACATTGCAGATAACATGCCAATTTCCTCTTTTTCTGCCTAAAATAGCTCCACTTTATTTTTATTTTTACAATTTTTAACATATATATGTATATATATCAAGTCAATATTTTGAATATGATTCAAAATGTCTATGTCTGTTTTACAGCAATTGCATTGTTTTTTCTTTTTACTTTTTGACTCCTTTCATCCATTTCCCCCACCCCTCACCCCCTGCCTCTGACAACCACCATCTGTTCTCTGTATCTAAGAGATGGATTGTTTGTTTGGTTGGTGGCTTTTTTTTTTTCAGAATGCACATATAAGTCGGGTTATATGGGGTTTGTCTTTCTCTGTTTAACTTTTTCATTTAGCATAATTCCCTTGAAGTCCACTCACGTTGTCACAAATGTCAAAATTTCATTCTTATTTATGGCTGAATAATATTCCATTGTGTATTTATGCCATAATTTCTATATTCATCCATCAATGGACACTAAGGTTATTTCCATATCTTGGCTACTGTAAATAATGCTGCAATGAACATCAGGGTGCGTATATCTTTTCAAGTTAGTGTTTCATTTTCTTCAGACAAATAACCCAAAAGTGGAATTGCTGGATCATATGGTGGTTCTATTTTTAATTTTTCCATAGCAGCTACACTAATTTACATTCCTACCAACAGTGCACATGGGTTTCCTTTTCTCCACATCTTCTCCAACACTTGTTATTTCTTCTCTTTTTGATAATGGCCATTCTAACAAGTATGAGGTGATATCACTTTGTGGTTTTGATTTGCATTTCCCTGATGATTAATGATGTTGAGCATCTATTCATGGACGTGTTGGTCATCTGTGTGTCTTCTTTGGAAAAATGTCTTTTCAGACCTGTCCATTGTTTTCTTCTGACTTTTTTTTTAAATAACCCCATTTAAGCCGGGTGTTGGGTGGCATTAGGCTCAGGGAATATGGACCCAGCCTGGTGGTGTGCTGGAGATAGCTCACATAGGTTTGTGAGAGCCAGTTATGCACATCTCTTCCCAACTCTGCCTTGGTGAGGTCATGTTGGTAGCTTGAAATCAGTCATGATGAGAGTATTTGCACCGCAGAAATCAGCCAATGCTGTAGTCAGTGCTTGCTTTTTATCTCTCCCCAGAAAGCAGGTTGTTAAATGTTGACCAGCATACCACTGGCCCGGCCAGAATCGTGGTTGATCTAAGCTAATAATGGAAATCCCAAGCCTCCTTTTTCAGGAGTTGGCTAAGGGAAGGGGTTGTAACCCAGTTAGACCAAAGGAATCTGGGGGTTCTTGGATCTTCCTCCAAAATAAAAAGAGAGACACTCAGATTTTCTGTCGTTGAATATTGTCTTTTAAGCACATGACATTTGTAGCCAATTTGCAATCAAGACAGGCAAGCATACAAATGAAAACCAACAGGCTTACAATGAGTGACAAGAAATACAGTCCCCTCTTATCCACAGTTTAGCTTTCGAAGGTTTCAGTTACCTGTGGTCAACTGTGGTTTCAGAATACTAAATGGAAAATTCCAGAAATAATTTAAATGTTTTAAATTGTGTGCTGTTCTGAATAGTGTGATGAAATCTTGCACCATCCCACCTTATCCTGCTCAGAACCTGAATCATCCCTTTGTCCAGCTTTTCCATGCTGTATATGCTACCCGCCCATTAGTCACTTAGTATCTGTCTCAGCTAGCAGATCAACTGTCACAGTATCACAGTGCTTGTGTTCAAGTAACCCTTATTTTACCTGCAACGGCCCCAAAGCACAAGACAAATGATGCTGGCATTTCAAAGAGAAGCCATAAAGCGTTTCCTTTAGGTGAAAAGGTGAAAATTCTTGACTTAATAAGGAAAGAAACAAAATTGTATGCTGAGGTTGCTAAGATCTATGGTAATTTTTAGTAGAGTATATTGTTATAGTTGTTCTATTATTAGTTGTTGTTGTTAATTTCTTACAATACCTAATTTATAAATTAAACTGTATCATGGGTGTGTATGTATAGGAAAGAACATAGCATATATAGGGTTTGGTACTATCTGTGGTTTCAGGCTTCCACTGGGGGTCTTGGAATATATCCCCCACAGAGAAGGGGGAGCTACTGTATGATAAATACCTGTTATTTTTCTGATTCTGTTAAGTAATCATACCAACAAGGAACTACCCTGCCTCGGGGTATCTTGTTATGAGTTAACAAGCGACTTATTTCTCAGGGCAATTTTAGTTGAATATTCTACAAGTTGCAACCAAAAGATTCTAATACAATGGATGGATAGATGGATGAATGAATGAGTGGACCAATGAATGAATAAGTGAGATCATTTATTTAGGTATGTACTGAGCAAAAAATACCTGGGACAATTACATGTATGCACAAGTATGCATACGCATGTCCTGCTGGATTTCTATTTTATCCTTTAGCTTTGTAATATATTATAAACATTTCACATTTTTTTTCTCCCCAAAGCCCCAGTATGTAGTTGTATATCCTAGTTGTAAGTCATTCTACCTCCTCCATGTGGGACACTGCCACAGTATGGCTTGATGAGCGGTCTGGAGGTCCACGCCCGGGATCTGAACCTGTGAACCCCAGGCTGCAGAAGCAGAGCGCGTGAACTTGATCACTTAGCCATGGGGCCAGCCCCTCATATTTTTTTATCATGGCGGAACAGACAACTTCTCATTGAAGAAAAAGTATGCACATTCTCTATTTACATGGCTATATACATTTAGGAACCTGGTTAATGAAGGACAAATTGTTCTTCTCTGCCACTCAATGCTCACTAGAAAATATTCTAACTTCAGATAAAAAGATGTAAAATTTATGAGATCATTAATTTTCTATGCTAGTAGTTTAAATTCTAAGGCATAATTTGTGTGTGTGCCTGTATGTGCACACAGGTTCGTTGGGAATGATGGTGTTTTTTATTTTATTTTGTATTTACTGCACAATAAGCCATTGTTCTTGTAATAAACATGATTGAAATTCAGCAAACACTAAAGCCATTACATGCGTTGAGGATGATTCATAACACAATTTTTACTTTGACTTTTTTCTTTCTCTACTTTGAGTCTGGAAGATGGGTTTAGGCAAACACAAGTTTTTGGTGGCTGGTGAGAGGTCACTAGCCCCTATTCTACCTGGCCAGCTGCAAGGAATCATTGCTTTCATCCCACACTCTTGTCCATGAATCCGAGTTCTCTCTAGTAACCCCGAGGAGCTGTGATTCCAGAGAAGAGGAAAGGTGGTCCAAAGCATACTTGACCATGGATGCTACCTAAGGGGTATTTAATGAAAGAAAATATGCCAAAGCCTGGCCACTTTATTCTTCAAGGGAAAAACAAGTCAGGTAGCTAAGGTGAAAGGCTCTTTTTAACAACCATTTTCTCAGTCCCCAATTATTCTTCTCAGGACTTGCTATATGCATAACAATAGCAAAAATGTTGTTCTGGATGTTACTTCTTTCAGTTTCTATTAAAACTGTAATAGTGCCTGCTTCCATTATATATTTCCCTGTACGTTTCAATCAAAATGTCACTTAGCCACTGTTCCTAGAGTGCACTTAATATTTTCATTAAAACCAATAAAACCAAGAAATGACAAGGGTGCAGGTGGGTGCATGCAATTAAACTCCTCCTGTATGTATTGTTAAATAGCAGTTGAGGAAAGAAAGAAGCCCCATTGAACACCTGTCCCTTCTCCTTTGAATGGTAGCTAGCAGAAATCCACTTAGCTAGCTATTGTCTGCTTATTTTCCTGACAGATAATGTGAAGAACAGGCAGTTAGGGGCCAGTAATTCAGAATTAATTTTTCCTTCACAAGAGTGCTGTGGATATGACTGCAGTAATGGTGCCCGATCAGGATTCAGGGGGGTAAACAAGACAATTTGAGATGATGGGCAGGAGATAAAAGCCCTTTATGGGTCCTCTCCTCTTGGAGATGTGGTTTTTGCTGGCAGCTTTTATTATTATTTTTTTTTTTCACTCTGTCTCAAGTGAAAGTCTAAAGAGTTAAAACATTTGCCTGGTGTGTGTGTGTGTGTGTGTGTGTTGAAAGGGGAGACAAATAAAGACTCTACAATGTTGCTCTCCATCTTTTCCCACCATATTAAAAACGTTAGTGGCTGCAAAAGACAACTGTTGGGCCACACATTGAGATTGTTTATGGAGCTTCCTCCTGTGAGCTTCTACCTCAATTGAGAAAATTATATTTCCTTTAATAAACCAGGACCTTTTCCTAACCCACCATTATCGCTTATTTCCTTCTGATAGGAAACACCTACCCCTAACATGTACAGCAAAACTGCGATCCCACCAGATCAAATTAAAATTCTCTCTCGCTGTTATTCTTTCTACCTCTCTCCTGCTCCCTCTCTCCCACTTCTCTTTCCTTCCCTCCTCTGTCTTTCTCTCCCTCCCTCTTCTTTCTAATTCTCTGTTCATAAATGCTAGCCACACAAGTCATTTCACAGACCGGCTGAATGAAGACTGGGGATGAGTTAAAGAGGAGGATTAGACACAACTGTTCTCTGGCCAGCCTTTGAAACCCCGTTGGCAGACAAACCGCAGGCACATCTTGTGAATGATCTCCCAGTCATTGATGCAAACCACATAGAATAAATAAGGATCGAAGATAGATTTCCACGAAATTGCTTTATTACTCAGGTAAAATTTATCGATCTGTTATAGAAAGGAAAAAAATAATATAAGCCGAGAGGACAGGCCATGAAAAAAAAAAAAACAAATATAAAACGTCCCATAAATCTTCTCATTTCAAATATTTGATATTTAGTGTAGAATGTGTTCTTGGAGAAGTTCATCTTTGCATAGTTTATGTTGTCTGAGAAGAAACAGACAGAACCCAACCGCCTCAAAGCCCCTCAGTTAGTTATTAAAATACACACTGATTAAGTATATAATGATCCTAATTTCTAAACCCCAAATCGGGGAACATATTTTGACAAGGCTTTTTTTCCTCCTTAAAAAAATTGAGCAGCATTTTTGTCCATGAAAACATTCAATCTAAATAAGATCACTTAAAGTTATGTCTACCCAAAATAGATGAATCATAGACTTTCTATCCATAAGGGCCACCTCTACTCAACTAATGAACTTAACACTATTTCTTCGTACTCATTCATTTCATGAGCATCTCATTCATTCAGTCCATCAGTCAGCCTTTAATCAATGACTACCATAAGCACGGAACTGTGCTGCTCCTCTATCACTTTTATACTTACCAAATTCCCAAATATTTTTTCAAAAAGTTAAGTTCTGTTCCCTTAAAGAGCAGAAGAAGGTCAATGAATTTTAATCCTGTACATATCATAAATTTCTCTTGGTTGCTGTGATTCTTGGAGAGCTATCCATGGGGCTGGACAATAGGTGCTGAAGCAGTACAGCTCTTCCTAACTGAGCTACCCTCAAATTCCTATTCTACAAGTGGAACTTTATTATGTAGTCTCGCAGTTATTCATCAATCCCCTTCTCCCACGTCAAGGTGAACTTACTTAGATTGGTATTTGAAATGTATAACTCGCATTGGTGTATTATTTTATTTGGCTATCTAAAGGCCATTGGAAATATACTCATGTAAGTATTATCTATCTCAGATTTATAAAAGCTCCCAAGTGGCTGGAAAAGTTTCGTACATCAACTAAGATAACACTATGAACAACCTGTTAAAAGGGAGACAGCAGGCTCAAAGTGGAGTCACTTGTACTAAACCCCAGGCAGCAAACCAAGAATTAATACCTAACCTAATTGTAGTCTCAACCCCCCGAGGAATGTAACCTTTAACCAGTCAACATGGAATTACCTGGTTAGCATGGGGCAGGGAGGGTCGGGGGTGGTAATCCACCCGTTAGGCCCTTCTGTTCCACTTGGGAGGGTGACTTTGCCTGAAACGGTGCATTCTTTGCTAATAATTTCCTTTCTTCTACCCCCTGTCTGTCTTTAAAAACCTTCCCTTGCCTGTAGCTCTTTGGAGCTCCTTTCTACTCCTAGATGGGAAGTTGCCTAATTCATGAATCATTGAATCAAACCAATTTGATCTTTATATTTACTCAGTCAATTTTTTGTTATTTAACAGATTTGGTGGCAGTAGTGGGATCAAAGGAGACTTCAAACAGCTTCAGTGACAACAAGAAACACAAGTGTACCTTGTGAAACCTTTGAGTTACTGCCTTTCTGCTGTTTCCGAGGGCAGGGGTAAGCTCCTCTTGGTTCTGAGTTCTGCTCTCTTTGTGTTGAGCTCCTTATCTAATTGGCTTTCTAGTTAGTTCCCCATTTGTCTGGAATCACTAGTTCCATGTTGGAGTTGCTGGTAGTTCGAAGCATAATTCCCCATTTGATTGGAAACCCCAGCCTTTGGTTCTGTCCTCAGATTCCGTGTTGGGAACCGCTGGCAGTGTAGTCTACAGTTCCCCGTTTATTCGGAATCAGCTCTCAAGTCCCCATTCTTTGGAGTTTGCTGGTTCAATCCTTTCCCCAATTCCCAGTTCCACATTGGGAATTGCTAGCGGTATGAACAAGGTCTTTTCTTAGCCAGGATTCAGTAATATCTCTTAGTGCTAATACATTAAGGTGCACATGTTTTTCTTGTTTTGTGTGAATAAAGGGTATTGCTAATGGGGATCTCAGAGGCCAAAAAGCTGCAAAAATTGATGGGCTTGGGTTGAGCACTTAAGAGCTCTTAGAGTGCTCACCACCAAACCCAAAGACTCCCTTGTTAGGATAAGGTGGTCACAGAACAGGTTAAACTGACACTTGTTCACCTGCCAACTGCAAGAAAATTCCCGTGTACTGAGGTGCACTGTAAAATACCACGCAATCCCCAACACAGCGGTACATCCTTTTAGGCACTAGTTTGGCTCCAAGAAACCCAAAGACTTAGCTAATGGGATCCTTAAACTCTAAAGCGACAAGCATGCCACCTTTTGGAACACCTGCTTCTTTCATGTCGAAAAACTACGGTCAGAAGCTATATCTGCAAAAATGGCAAAATATTACTAAAAATAATCTAGAATTACAAAGGCCATTATGGAGAATGTTCCAATTATACAAGATTGTTTATTTAAGAAGTACACTTGCAAGTAAAGGTTCCCAAATTAAACAAACAGAATGCGATACCTATTTTAATTGGCATGCAGAAGCTTCCGAAAGACTTCAAGATTCCAAAATAGCTTTATTAAAAAATTTGTTACAAAAGGCTAATAAAAAATTAGAGACACAAGAGGTACCTAAAACAAGACAATAGGACCGATGTGACTCCTGCTGCTCCCCTCTCTCGTCCTTTACCTGAGTACTCACATATCAACTTGTACATATGTTGGTGGGACCTGGTGAAGCCTCAAAAATGGATGCAGGGAGCAGAATGGCATAATCCTGAGGATAACACTCAAGATCCTTGATCTCCAATGTGATCTGCTAACGGACCAGAAAAAGCTTGCAATATAGCAGCGGATCTTTTAAAAGCAGTTCCTAGAGTCTTCCCTGCCTACACTGATTGGTCTGTTTTTCAAATAGGCAAACAAAGAAAGATGACTCTGTGGCAGGCTTTAAAGCCCATTTGGAAGCTCTCTTCCTACAGCATTCTGGGTTCCGTACAATAAATGAGGTGACCCAACCTGCTCTTACTTTGAAAGGACTTTGGACCAAGATCACAGACAAAGATCCACCAAACTATTGGCCACAGCTCCAAAGCCAGAAACCTACAATAACACTTGGGCCTCCCACATCACATCCTCCTACGGGTGCAACACTGGCCCAAGGACCAATCTCATTCATAATCAATTGGAGTACTGGAAAGAAAATTGTCCTTCAAAGTCCTATACAAATTCCCCAATAGCCAGTTGAATGTGCCCAAGGGAGAGCCCCCATATGGGCCCCTCCCAGAACTGATCGGATTCCAAGGGACTCTCCAGTAAACTGCTACCAGTAATACCCTTAAATAGCCAAAGGGAAGCTAAAATTAAAATCAATAGAAAATCTTGCCAAATTCTGGCAGAATCCAGGCTACACTTTCTACTTTAAACCTCACTCTCATAGGACAACAAATTACTCAGAGTGAAAAAAAGTTTCCACAGTAGGGGTATCTAATGAAGTTCAGAGAGAGTTCCTATCTCAACCAGTACAAATGACTCTGGGACATTTTACCAAAAAACTTTCCTTTTTGCTCTGTGTCAGCGTATTAGGTAGATATCTCCCTTCTAAATTAAAAGGCTAATACAGTGGGATTCCAGTGAAGACCTCACTTTAGAATTTCCTGACCAGCCTGAACCTGATCTTTTATGTTCCTTACAATCTGTCCTTGACATAGGAGAGAAACAATTTCAACAAAAGTCCCTTAACTTAATCGAGGTGCCTGAAAATCTGTAGGCTACCTCTGATACTGACATTGGGAGAATAAAAAGTGTAGAGCCTATAAAAATTGAGATAGACATAACTAAGACTCTTCCCAGATTGCCTCCATATCCATTAAAGCCTGTGGCTATACAAGGCCTCACACCAGTAATCAAAGAACTAATCGCCCAGCTGTTAAGTATTCCCTGTACCAGCCCCTGTAACAGTCGATCTTCCCAGTCTGGAAACCTAATGGGAGGGGTTGGTGATTTGTCCAGGACTTGAGAGCTATTAACAAGATGGCTATTCCTTGTTTCCTAGTTGTTCCAAACCCAAACACCATTCTGTTACAAGTTCCACCAGACTCAAAATGGTTCCCTGTTGTGGACCTTTGTTCAGCCTTCTTTAGCATCCCTGTAGACCCCAATAGCCAATATCTATTTGCCTTTACCTGGAACAGTATACCTGGACAGTCATGCCTCAAGGGTTCACTGAGGCCCCTTGTTGTTTCTCCCAAGTACTCCACTAAGATTTAAATGCCCTCCAGTTCCCCAGGAAGTCAACCCGTCTACAGTATGTAGATGACTGCTTGCTATGTTCAGTTACCAAAGAGGCATCCATAAAGGATTCCATTTATTTGCTGTAATGGTTAGCTGAAAAGGGACATAAAGTCTCTAAGGAAAAATTACAATTATCTCTAGTTACTGTTCATTATCTAGGGCATAATCTTAATGCTGAAAGAATCCAGCTATCTCCACAAAGAATTAAGCTAATCCAAGAATTTCCTAAACCCACAACTAAGTGACAGCTTTATGAGCTTCTAAGCCTGGCTGGCTATTATAGACTATGGGTTCCTAATTTTCTCTACTGGCTTCCTGACTCTAGGAACTTACTAAAATTTCAGTGCCTGAACCCCTTCCTTGGGAAGACAAATATGAGCAGGCCTTTATAAGGCTAAAATAAACTCTGCAAGAATCTCCTGCCCTAGGGTTACCTAACTATTCAAAACCTTTCACCTTATTTGTACCCGAAAGAGATAACCAAACCCTAACTATGCTCATGCAAGAACAGGGCAGTAAACACGGGCCTATTGCCCAGTATCACATACAGCTTGATTCAGTAGCTCATGCCTATCCCAACTCCCTTGAGGCTATAGCTGCAGCTGCAAAGTTAGCAGAAGCCTCAGCAGATTTAACCCTAGGAAATGAGACATTTATTTACAAACTCCACATGCTGTCCAAAGTCTTCTTAGTTCTGAACTGACTCAACATTTCTCTGCAAGCAGACTAACCTCCTACGAGATCCTTCTGCTTCCATCCCCCAACCTTCATCTTAAATGTTGCAACGTTCATAATCTTTTACATCCTATCCCCTCCAACATTTCTTAGACTATCCATTATTATGTGTCTGTTGTGTTATCATCAATTAACAGAAATAAGTATGAGCTTCATCAATAAGTATATGGTTTGTTAAACAACAAAAATTCAAAGATCAAATTAACTTTATTCAATGATTTATGATTCAGGGAGCATCCCGTCTATAAATAGAAAGGAGCTCCAAAGGAAAGGAAAGGTTTTTAAAGGCAGAAAGGAGTGGACAAAAGGGAAGTATTTGCAAAGAATGCATTGTTTCAGGCAAGGTGGTCCTCCTAAGGGAAATGAAAGGGCTATATGACTTGCTACATTACTACCCCTGCCTAATGGGAGTGAGCCCCATGACTGTGAGGTAATAACATCCCATTTTGTGACACCATGTCCTGATTTATGAGACACCCCTTTGGCTAATCTTGATCTAATTCTGTGCTCCTTGATAATAGGATAGCCCTTGATTGCCTTTTTGTTGAGCAAGGAGGTGTCTGTGCTGCGGCCAACACTACTTGCTGCACTTGGGTTAACACTTCTGGGGAAGTTGAAACTCAGTTACCTAAGAGCACTAGTAAGCCATTTGACTTAAAAAGGTGACTCCTTCAGCAAGGTTTTTTTCTGACTTATTTGATTTTGATTGGTTTAGGTCTTGGGGACCATGGCTCTGGAGTATACCCCAAACCTTGCAAATTATTCTGCTTATGATAATCATAGTAATCTCCCTGGTGCATTGTATTCTCTTAAAAGCTTTAAATGCGTGTTCTCAGCCACTAACCACCAAGCAAATGATCTCCCCAAGACTGGAACATCAGAAAAGGAACGAAGAGAATGACCAACTTAAAAATTGTGAACTTGAAGTTGTGGCCTATGAATACCCCAGAGACGAAATAAACAAAAAAGTCATGACCTGTGGATACCACAGAGGATCAGTAAAAGCTGTGACAACTACGGCACTGGCTGAGAGCGGTGCTAGTGCCTTAAATTTTGATCACATCTCTCAGTTAAGCTGAGAATCTGATCAGAAGGAAGGAATCCTTAAAAAGGAGACAGCATGCCCAAAGTGGAGTCATTTGTACTAAACTCCACAACAGCAAACCAACACTTAACACCTAAGCTAATTGCCATCTCAACCGCCCCCCCCACCCCCATGCCGCCACCAGGAATGTAATCTTTAACCAGTCAACATAGAATTGCCTGGTGAGCACTGGTGAGGTCATCTGCTCCATAGGCCCTTCCATTTCCCTTAGGAGGACAACCTTGCCTGAAACAATGCATTCTTGCTAATACTTTCCTTTTTTCACTCCTTTCTGCCTTTAAAAACCTTTCCTTTGCTGCAGCTCTTTGGAGCTCCTTTCTATTGGCAGATGGGATACTGACCAATTCATAAATCTGGAATAAAGTCAATTTGATCTTTAAGTTTGCTCAGTTAAATTTTTTGTTGTTTAACAAACCATATACCTGTTAATGAAGTTCACATTTCTATTAAATGATGATAAGACGATAGATGCATGATAATGGAAAGTGCAGGAAATGTTAGAGGACTCTTCACAATTAGGTGAAAGAAGCTTTAACATTGGAAAGAATGAGAAAGTAAATCCATGAGAGAGTTACCCTCAAGCCTGATGTATTCAGGACATTATTATCAAAAGCAATTGCGTAAGCAGCTAATTTTATGTGTCATCAAACTGTGAGGATATGCGTATTCTAACAATACTGCAGAGTCAGGAGAGTATAGCACATGACAGTCATCACACGGAAGAGATTATATACCATCCCCAGTGGGCAAACAGTACCTGCCACTGATTTAGAGATCAAAACTCTCGCTCAACCCTACTAGCTTGCTGACGTATGAATGATATGATAAAAATCAAGATGAAACAAAACGTCTCTAAATTAATTGTGGTTCCTTATGATGTTACTTTCATAGTCCTTTCAAGAATCTTAAAATTGTCTATAAATGAAATGTGTCATACTTAAGTTAGAAGGAAATAGAGCATGTGGAATATCTTAAAATACAGTATCCATTCCCCCTTATATTTCTAAGTCAGTTAAAAAATATAGGCAGAAGAAAATTCCGAATAAATGCAGGAAAAGGAATTTAAAACTTTTATATAAATTTTATAGTAACAGTGGGCCATTTTTATGTAACATTGTCTGCTATTGGTCATGTTTATTAAATCACATTTCAAATGTAGAATATAAAATTACTAATGTATAGGTCTTAGAAATTTCTACTTTCCAGAATTCTATCTAAAAACTGTATATTAGAAAACCGTAGATTGTGAAATACTTGGTGATTAAGCAGATTTTAAGAAAAACTGTTGAACCGTAAGTGACATATTTCGTTTGTACTTAATAATAAATCATTCACAGCTTCTCTTTCTAAAAATGATGATGATGAAAAACTATTGTCTTCTAAATACACCCTTCCAAGCATCAACATACGTTTTATTTTGGTAAAGAAGAAACAATAGGCTATAAACCTAGAAAAATAGTTCATCTTAATATGAGGATTAATCTCATCCTTAATTTCACCTTTGTTTGTAACACTTGTGTGATATTGTGATTTATAATAAGAAATATACGTTTTGCTCTTCTCCACTGGTTCTTGGCTCACAGCTCCCCAAACCCTTGTAATTTCCTAAGTGATTTGAGCAATAGGGGCATCTTTTAATATAATATTTGGTTTTAGCCTCAGTGCCTGAAATAGCTTCAGAGCCATAAAGGTGAAATGGGTGTCTGTTGCTATTCATAACAAGCCCCTCTCATCCACACCTGAGTTTATGTTAGTGAGATGATTTTTGGAAAGCCCCTCAGTCTAGGTGCCAGGAGAACCAACCACACGATTAGACAGTTGGAACTTTCAGCCCAACCAAGACCTTCGGGGAGGGAAGGGGGCTGGAGGTCGAGCCAGTTACCAGTGGGCAATGATTTAATCAATTGTGCCTACATAATAAAGCCTCCATAAAAATCCCCAAACTATGCGGTTCAGAGAACTTCTGGGTTGGTGAACTGGTAGAGATACGAGGGGGGTGGCACACCCGGAGATGGCATGGAGGCTCTGTGCCCTTTCCCACATACCTTGCCCTATGCATCTCTTCCAACTGACTAATCTTGAATTCTGTCCTTTTATAATAAACTAGTAATCTAAGTTAACTGCTTTCCTGAGTTCTGTGAGCCACTCTAGCAAATTAATCAAAACTGGAGAGGAGCTTTTACAAACCTTTGATTCGTAGCCAGTCAGTCAGAAGCACAAGTAACAACTTGGACTTGTACCTGGCATCTGAAGTTGGGGAGTGGGAGCCAGTCTTGTAGGACTGAGCCCTTGATCTATGGGACCTGATGCTAACTCCAAGCGGATACTGTCAGGATTGAGTTAAATTGTAGGACACCCAGCTAGCATTGCAGAATTGCTCGGTGTGTAGAAAACCTACACATCTGGTGTCAGAAGTGAAGTTGACAGTAGCAGAGAAACACAGGAAGTGAGGGGTCTTTTGTTGTTTTTCTTTTTGAGGAAGACTGGCCCTGAGCTAACATCCATGCCTGTCTTCCTCTACTTTCTATGTGGGACGCCTACCACAGCATGGCTTGCCAAACGGTGCCATGTCCACACCCGGGACCTGAACCGGCGAACCCTGGGCCGCCAAAGCGGAACGTACGCACTTAACCGCTGCGCCACAGGGCCAGCCCCAGGAAGTGAGTTTTTCCTTAGAACTTGCATCACAGGTGGGTTTTCCTGGGGAAAATGAAAACATGAGTCTATACTGAAATCCCGTCAATTTTTCTAATAATAAAATGTAGTATCTGGATATTTATATCTGTATTGATCATAAGAAATAACTTTGCTTCCATTCCTGAGGCCATATATCTGTTTCAAGAGACAGATATCTCTAAATGAAATCTTATGTGATAATTCTATCTGATGAAGATGGGAAAGACAGTAAAAGAAGAGAAGAGCAGAATCTTTGCGAGAACTCATGACTCTAAGTGTAATTACGTAAAAGATAATTCGTTTGCTTTCTCTGTGTGTGTATGCATGTGCGTGTAATTTACCTGAGAGTGCCCAAGACGCTCAGACAATGAGTACAAGAGACAGAGAGGAGTCAGTTACTGCATGGTTTCTAGAATCCTGCTCTTAATTCATAGAAACTTCCAGGAGATTGGTCCCACAGTTTCTCATTTCCACGTTTCCTTCACAGAGTTAGCAAGTTATACATGCAAACCAATGTTTATCTGGAAAAACTTGGTTTATCTACACTGTTCAAAAACATGTCAGTGGGAGAAAGACACAAAATGTCAAAGCATGCTTGAGAGCTTACAGATTTAATGTTTTCCCTTTTACCCCTAATTTGAAATCTCAGTCATGATCATAGCATTTTGATCACTGCCTTCTCCTCAAACACTTCTGAACCCCTTGTCCCTTCCCCTTTCTCATGACCCCAAGAATTGCTTCTTCTTCTTTATTATTTCTGGATCAAGTATCTTTCTGACCAAGAATTTTTCTTCTTCTTGACCAAGGCCTGGTTGTATAAATTAAGTCAGTCAATGACTTAATAAGGTCTACTTCTACCAGCAAAACATAGTACAAAATATTCCCACACTGACATCAAATATAGAGGCTTTCACTATAAAGGACATTTCCTCTGCATACCTAAGCTAAAAATCTTCCCCATTTCAATGCAACACTAGGAAGTTTGACAGTGAGCTTTCACATGCGAGTAGGGCTTATGGATGGCGGGTCATGTCAAGTCCTCTCAGGTAAAGTCTGGATCTTTCCCTTTACCCTGACATGACCCGCCATCCATAGCCCTACTCACATATGATAGCTCACTGTCAAACTTCCTAGTGTTTCAGTCTCATGCATGAGTGTTTAACTAGGTGGATTATTCAGAGATGCAAAGTGATCTGAAAGAAAAACAAACCTTAATAATATGACACATTATATATAACGTAGTATAATTACATATTTAACATATAATATATCTGATACACAATATATAATATATTGTAATTATATTATTATTATATTATAATAATATTATTACAATATTATATAATTATTATTTTTAAAGCAGAAAAAGAAATGGAGGCTATGTGGGAGGTAGTAAAAGTGGGTTTAATTGCTCATCTTTTAGAGCACAATTTAAAGAAAAATCATAAATTTGTAAATCAACGAATAGTCTTAAATGTGAGCCTATTATTTAAAAGTATGGTGATAAGCACCAGACTAACTAAAAGGAGATAGAGTTAAAATGGTTACAATTTAGGAGTGGGCATGAGCGTGAGGGAGATGGGAGATAACATAGTTTACATTTTATACCCTTCTGTACTATTTGGACTCTGCTACAAAAGAAAAAAAAATTACATATACTTATTTATGATTTCCAAAAAGTTAAACTAAGAAAAGCGTAATCACTTCAACTAAATTTTGTGTGACCTGATAACGAGTTTACACTTACTCGTCACGTGTCACGCTAGCTTTATTGCCAACTTGAAGTCTGACACTGAATTTGGCTTCACCCTCATTTGTGAAAGGTCATCAGCTCTGTGATATCCGCTACACAGGCTTTCCATGAGAAAGGAGAAGACACAGATTATTTCAGCAGCTGTGGGATAGTGGAAAGAGCACAGATCACGGATTCAGAAGTTTCGAATTCAAGCTTTGGCTCTCGTGTGCAGCACCCAATTTGTCACTTAATCTCTTCTAACTTCACTTTCTTTTGTGTAAAGCAAGTGTAATATCACTCAGAGTTGTTGACGGGATTAATGGAGGCAATAAATAGAAGAGTGTTTTTTACTATCAGTAATGAAATAATGTTTAATATAACAGCTTGCATGTCATTTGTTTTCCGTGTAACCTGCTTCTTGCAATCACTGCAGCTCTTTGGCGCTGCCTCTGATCTCTCCTGCTCTCAATACCAGCCTAACAAGCAGCTTTCTCAGCTCAACCGCAGCACTGTTATTCTTCCCGTTTCCAGCATAATACAAGGGAAATGACTGCTTTTCTTTTCTTAGACAGCCCACTTCACCCATGTGCAGAGAGAAAATTTGTTCTTTATCTCGTTACATTTTCAATCTAAATGATTCATATTACCTAGATGAAACCTTGCTATGAGGGCATGAAAGGTTCATTCCTTTCCCTTAGACAGAGAGCTGGCCACTGGTTTGAATTATTGACCGGGAATGGCTTTTACGGGTCATCTAAACAGTAAGTTGTGAATTGTAGCCTCCTGGTCTGAGCCCAAAGGCTGGCTGTCTTCTTAAAAGTGGTTAAGTGGAAGTTATTGATGAGAGCTCGAGTGAGATTTGACATCAGGCTTTAATTATACCTTGAAAGGCAAGCAAAATGGAAAATGAAGGCTAATTCAATTGAATACTTGATCACTAAGCAATAATCACAACAAAAAAATGTATTTCCATTTCACCCAAGTGCTGCCCACATGGAAGATTAGTATCAGTAATTAGATTTATGCTACTCTTCTTAAGATATTTTATTTGGTCCAAGAGAGGAATGCTTTATTCAACCTATTTGAAAATGTGTTTGCATGGACGTGCAGGCCTGGGATTTCCTTAAAATGTAGAAGAATGGGACTAAAATGCCTACATTGTTTCAACTCTCCTGAAACCATTAATCTACAGTTCCTAGTTGGCACTGTCTATATTAGAAATAGAATGCAAAACAGAGAGACGCCACCAACCAAAAAATCATATTTAGAATGATTTTACCTAAGACCACAATTACCAAACACGTTAATGGTATATTAAAATATACTTAACACATTTATACAAAATTTTTGACTGTCTAGTCTTTGCATTTTACTCATTGAAACACATAAGTGTGGGCAGCTTGTTTGCAGTCTCTGTCATTCTCCTGCCAAATGGAGCTACTTATATCAAATATAGAAATGTTGTCTTGACATCCACAGAATTTAAGAAACTCTTGCAAGATTGCCACAAATTTACTACGTTGAACCATATGATATGGCCAATATTCAACCACTTTTTACCTATAAATATGGTAGTGTTACATGGTTCTATCTAGTAGACATAGTCAAATTGTGAATCAGATTTCTATAATTCTTGCATAATGAGTACTAGTCAAGGTCTCCATGAGCATTGTGACCATTGCTCAGGGAAGCACTTCTTGGTTGAAGAAACTCAGTGGCATTTATCTTTGACTATTAAAGATGAACATTATAAAGCTGTGTTAATTCATGTGGCTGTTCCCTTCTGCTACAACAATTTCAAATGAAAAAGCATTGACACTAAAAAACATTTAACAGTACTTATCTCTTTGGATATAGGTAGATTTTTCTTCTTTATATTTTGCCATATTTTTCAAATTTCTACAATGAATAAGTATTTTAAAATCAGAAATATGTTGTTTTTAAGAATTAAAGATGGTTGAATTTTAAATATCACATTAAAATCTGAAGAGAGCAAGTTGTCTAATAAATAGGCCTATTCCTTCAAATAAAACACCTACGAATAATTCTGAAAAATGACTTGTTTATTACCACCACCACCCCAATTCCTCCTCCTGTTGACAAGTAGTCAGGGTAGTTGACACTTCCAGTTTCACTTGAGCTGATTTGTGACACTTATTAGTCAACCAATTTAGGAGCACAACGTGCTTTGGTGGTCTAATGCCACCTCTGGTCACATATTAACCTCATTTTGGCTTAAATGCTCCATTTAAATGGGAAACCCCATCCAGCTGGCGGGGGAATAGCACTTGCTTTAAATTGGATATTATTCTGAATTACAGTCAACTCTGTAATTCAATGTGATGTGGCTGCTAAAAAGCCAAGGATCTTAGACTGCATTAATAAAAGTGTAATTTCTGGTTTATGGGAAGTAATCGTCTTTCTATATTCTGATCAAGCCACAGCTGGAGTATTATGTTCAATCACAGGTCAACATTTTAAGGACCATGGCAAATTAGACTATGACCAGGAGAGGGAATCAGGATGAGGAAGGGTCTGAAAGCCGCTGTCGTTTCTGAGGAACAGGCAATGGTAAGCAGACTAGATGGTACAGACACAATAGCTGTCTGTACTAATCAAACTGGTTGCATATTTGAACGGGCAGAATGTAAATAAGAGATAGAATTCTGCTTTGTTCAGAAGCAACATGAATATGGTTTTTTTTTATGAAGGTGAGAGGATATTAAAATGAAGCTTGTTTTTAATCTCCCTTTTGACTGAGATCACAAAAGTGGGAATAAACCACTAAGTGACAACTATTTCCACATTCCAAAGTGAGGTGCCTGACCATCTGAACTCGACTTGCAAAGGAGGTGACCCAACGCAGCTTGACGAGCCTAATACCAATCGAAGGATATAAAAGGGTGAATATCATAGAGTCTGAGAGCAGAAGTTTTTTTTAAGAGAGAGAGGAGGAGTTATTGGGGTGCAGTGGTATTTGCCTACCTTGCAGGAAAGGGAAGGGGTGCCAACCTTGCAGAGGAAGCAGAGTGAGACAGGTGGAAGCACTTGGAGAACTTGATTTGTGTCTCTGGAGTATCAGGATCACAGAGACTGGTGCCAGACCCACGTCAGCAAAAGCTCAAATATGGTAACTATGGCTGGTTAGTCACTCTAACCTCAGACAATAGAGGAGTTGCACTAGCCTACACTTGGTCTTCTAAGTAGAAGTTGCATGGCGTGTGTGCTGCACAAACATGCTTGATGGAGATGGCAAGTAGAGACTCTGATCCTCAAGAGTGGGTCCACATCTGCCCACTCAAAAGGGTGCACTTTTCTTTGCACAAAGGCACTGGTGACTTGCCAAGCCATGTGCTCTGTAAGGCTGCATCTTTCTAGAGGGTCACCTTTTCTAATTCGTAGAAAGGTACCATACAGGCTAGAGGAAGCTCTAGCAGAAAGATAGTTTTCTCATGGACCAGATGTGGGCCTCGCAGAAGAGAAAGTCAGCTTGGACTCATCTTAAAACGAATTTGTCCAGGATAGCCACCTAGTGAGGAGGTGAGACTCTAGGAGAGGACCTGAGTTAGTTCAATCATCAGATATCTGGAGAGTTGTGAATGGTCAACTAGAGAAAATACCTTCTGTGCTAAGGGAAGTGCAAGTAAGAAACTCCTAGTAATAGTACAAACTCTAAATACTTGGCGGAAGCCCAACTTAAGAGAAAAAGATCAGCTTAAATACTCTCCAAACAAACCATCAATACTAAACCATGATAGTACCTCTTAGGCAAGAACTTTCCTGCACTTTTCTGCTTCTCCTTCCGCTGGATCCAATTCCAAAAGTGTCAGCTGGAGTTGGGGGAGAGGAGAAATTCAAGTTGGAGAAAGAAAGAAAAAAGCAGACGGTTCCTCTTGTCCCTGTTGAAGGATATCAGAGCCCGGGGCAGCCAAGAAAATGGGGGACTGGAGGAGCGTTAATTTCAGAATTTTGATTATTGCTTAAAAATAGATATTTAACTACTGAAATGAGGCTTTTAGTGACCAATAATAACCAGAGGGTGTTTTTATTTCTACAAGTCACCAAAAAAATTACAGGAGCTATCTGAAATGTCATCCAAGTAGTAAAAGAAGAACTGGCTTCATGGCAGAGGTTGAAAGGCCAGAGGCAGGAAGGAAGAATAAAGCTGTGTCGCTTACCTCTGTGGCATTTCACAGTAGATTCTCTCTCGCTCTCTCTCTCTTGCACACATACACTCCATGTAAAAGGCATAAAGGCATAGATTTTATAGCAAAATAAGCAATCTCCACCTTTAGACTGCCTATCAACAAAATGGGCTGCCTCAAAATATTCCCCCTCCGTCAGTGAAACTTGGGAAGACAAATGCCAGGGATTGTAGATCTCTGAGGATGCCACCATCTCTGTTTCTATGGCACAGTGAGAGTCCACGCTAATGGAAGAGAGACCGGGAAGAGACAACCTAGGAAAACTATGAATCCCCAGCTCCACAGTAGTGCTTTTTATTCTTGAAAGCCAGGAGACTCTCAAGACACCGAGTGTTCAGTTGTCTCTCCTATCCTAGGCGCCTTCTGAGTACAGATCTATTCTCCTTACCCTAGAGTGTGGTCATTCAGGGCAGAGTGTCAGACCCCGAGTAACAATGCATAATCAAACTCACGGATAATTGAGATGTGACCCTAACTTATGACAATTTAATGAATTCAATTACATGAAGGTTTTTAAACAATTAAACTTACTAACTGCCATGTTGGCCCAACTAATTTCAGAATCATTTTCTTTGTTCTAACCTCTAACCTCTTCATTCAGCCTTTAGATTTGCCTGACCAATGTCATTTTCTAGGATTGAACTTTGGTAGATAATAGCCTTCTAACTCAGAGTCCCTAAACTGGAGGGAAGGAGAAAAAGACTTTACAAACTTTTTGTTTGGGTTGCATGGGGGTGTAGGGGTAAAAAAGCAGAGAAATAGATACAGACATGGATGATTACAGACTTGGTTCTGATAAATGTCCCTCCTGCCTGAACTGAGCACTTGCATCCATATGTTTTTATTTCTGATCTCCTGTAATCTTGCCAGGAGATAGAGAGCTATCAACCTAATTAGGATGGCAAAGATTTAGGCGTGAGACCCAAAATAAATTAAGCCATGATGAAATAGGAATTCGTTTATTCAATTTCATTCATTCAATAAATGTTCATTGGACACTTATTCCTTGGCAAGTACTGTGCTAGTCACTGGGGATAAATTCATGAGTGAAACAGATGCAAATCCTCCTATTATAGAGCGTACAGTACAACTGAGATTACAGCATCAAACAAGGAATTACAGGTGTGACGAGGATAACAAGGGTAATAATGGCTTATAATAAAATTAGATATCACTGAAAAACTGGTATGATTCAAACCTGTAACAACATTGGATACAGATATGATATGCAGAGAGAGAGAGAGAGTGAGGAGATTGGCTAATGAGCCACTCTCCTACGTATAGCCTGATTGGACCAGTTTGGCAAGCCTCTGAAGAAGCGATACAGGATCAGTGCTGAAGTTCATCAGTGAGGTCCACTCCTTTACCACACATCTGTGTTTTACTTTATCAAGGCAAGTTCAGGGAAACATTACAACATGTATTGAGGTACCTGAGAGGCAGTCTGTCCTTTCCCTGGAAATCTTTCTTGCTGCGAACGCTCATCCGTCCTCACAAAGCAGTGAGTGAGGACAGAGGTCAAAGACCTTTGCTCTCCTTGTGTTGTGCTGTCTTAGGCAGCTTGGGGTGTCATCACAAAACACCATAGACTGGGTGGCTTCAACAACAGACAGTTATTTTCTTACAGTTCTGGAGACTGGCAGTCTGAGTTGAGGGTGCCAGTGTGGTCAAGTTCTGGTGAGGACCTCTTCCTGGTTTGCAGATATGTCCTCACATCCTCACATGACACAGAGAGAGAGCTGCGGTGTCTCTTCCTCTTTTTCTAAGGACATCATCCCTATTAGATTAGGGCCCCATCCTTATGACCTCATTTAACCTTTATCACTTCCTCCCAGGCTCTATCTCCAAATATAGTCATATTGGTGGTTAGGACTTCAATATTTGAATTTGGGGGATGAGACATAATTCAGTCCATAGCATTTATGAAAAACGGAACAAAAATATACGGCCTAGAATTTTCTGAAAATGAACCCAGATAAACAAGCATTAATTAAAACCAAAAGAAACAAGTGTCATTGCCTTGCCCTGAGAGTGGGGCTGGGGAACTGCTCAAGTAATCCATTTGTGGCAACAAAAACAGAAGCCTTGGGCCCAAAGTAAAAGTCTGTCCAAATACTCCAGCTCTTATTAATCACAGTGTCTTTTTGGTGGGAGCATAAGGTGGAGGGTGGAATCCAGGTGTAGCATCTCCACGGAACCTACCAGACTGACCTCATTGCAAAGGCCTAGCATGCACAGTTCACCCCATCTCCTGCATGATTACTAGTGAACTGTGAGCTACAACAGATTTTCTCTTCGATAATAAGAGCAGAGGATGAAGACGTCTGCTTTTAAGTATGATCAGTGTGTAACAAAGCACTTCATTTCCCTGGGAAGCTAGAGTCATTAATAAGAGTAATGAACTAGGGAGCAGGCACAATTTAAGGAAGGTGGCTGTCCATCTCTCCATCGTGCCATAAAGCCACTCTGTCGCTTTTGTGACTGGTTGATGCTGGTGTGCACTAGACTGGGAATATACAAAGCAAGAGAGAGACTAAGAAAGGTTTAAGGAGGGTGATAATTGATTAATCTGCAAGGAGACAATGCAACACTTGGAGGTCAAATCAAGAATTCATCAAGCATGCTTTTTAAATGGTTTCTTTTCTAAAAACTGAGTGATATAAACAATACTACTACAATGATCAACAGCAAAAAAGAAACAAATTACTTCCAATCTTGCAATTATAGCAGATCAATTCAATGTCTCCTTCTCTCCTTGTCCATTTGAACAAGGAAATGTCATATGTCCTGGAGCATAAGTTTTGGGACTGGCAAAGTAAAGGACTTCTGTGCACTGGGAAATGATGTAATAAAGAAAGATGACATTGGATAGTGGACCTACTGTAGCTTAGTGGAACCATGTGCAAGACTGACTTCAACTTATTTTAAACCTTGAGAAATTACTGTCAGGCAAGTAACTCTGACCTCAGTCACTACTGTGCTTGTGACAGTGCATAAATACCTACTGGAGCGCCAGCTGTTTAGCCATATGTCCCAGGGTCACCATCATGCTTCTGCAATTTTAAAGGACTTCACCATGCTTCAATTAATCCGTGTTTCACAGCAACACCAAATGGTGATGAGAGAAACAACAGCAACATAACATGTGATCCTCTGGATGATTAGACTTACTAGTTTGCTTGTGGGGTTCTTTTTCCCTCCAGCTTTATTGAGATATAATTGACATACAAGATTGTGTAAGTGTAAGGTGTACATCTTGATGATTTGATACACTTAAATATTGTAAAATGATAACTACAGTAAGCTTATTTAACACCTCCATCACCTCATATAATTACCATTTCTTTTTTTGTGGTGAGAACATTTAAGATTTACTCTCTTAGCAGATTCCAAGTATATAATACAGTATTGTTAAGTATAGTTATCATGCTGTATGTTAAGTCCCCAGAATTTATTCATCTAAAATCTGTACCCTTTGACTGACACCTGTTCATTTTCCCCACATCCCCTTCCCCAGCCCCTTGCAACCACCATTTTGCTCTGTTTCTATGAGTTTGCCTGTTTTAGAATCCACATATAAATGAGATCATACAGTATTTGTCTTTCTCTGTGTGACTTATCTCATTTAGCATAATGCCCTCAAGGTCCATCCATAATGTCACAAATATCAGGATTTCATTCTATCTCTTGGCTGACTATTATTCCATTTTGTGTGTGTACATATATACCCCACATCTTCTTTACCCATTCATCCATAGATGGACACTTAGGTTGTTTCCATGTCTTGGCTACTGTGAATAATGATGCAATGAACCTGGGAGTGTAGACATCTCTTTGAGTTCTTTATGTCATCTCCTTTGGATATATACCCAGAAGTGGAATTGCTGGATCATATGGTAATTCCGTTTTTAATTTTTTGAGGAATCTTCATAATGTTTTCCATAGTGGCTGTATCAATTTACATTCCCATCAGGAATACACAAGTGTTCCCTTTTTTCCATATTGTTGCTAACACTTGCTATCTCTTGTCTTTTTGATAAGAGCCATTCTAAAATGTGTGAGGTGATATCTCATTGTGGTTTGATTTGCATTTCCCTGATGATTAGTGACGTAGAGAAACTTTTCATGTACCTGTTGGCTATTCGTGTCTTTTTTTTTTGAACACTGTCTATTCAGGACCTCTGCCTATTTTTTAATTAGATTGTTTGGCTTTTGCTATTGAGTTGTATGAGTTCCTTATATATTTTGGGATCTAACCCCTATCAGATATTATTTGCAAATATTTTCTCCTATTCAGTAGGTTGCCTTTTCATTTTGTTGATTGTTTCTTTTCCTGTGCAGAAGCTTTTTAGTTTGATGTCATCCCACTTATTTACTTTTGCTTTTATTGCTTATGCTTTTGGTGTCCTATCCAACAAAAAGAAAGAAAGAAAGAAGGAAAAATCATTGCCAAGATAAATGTCAAGGAGTTTTTCCCCTATGTTTTCTTCTAGGAGTTTTACAGTTCCTTATGTTTACGTCTTTAATCCTTTTCAAGTTGAGCAGTATAAGATAGGGGTCCTATTTCATTCTTCTGCATGTGATTATCCAGTTTTCCCAATATCATTTCTTATGCAGTTTATCCTTTCCCACTGAGTATTCTTGGCTCTTGTCAAATATTAGTCAGCCGTAGTTGGAGAGTTTGTTTCTGGGGCCTCAATTCTGTCCTACTGGTCTATGTGCCTATTTCTAAGCCAGTACCATACTGTTTTGATTAATACAGTTTTAGAATATCATTAGAAATCAGGAAGTGTGATGCTCCCAGCTTTATTCTCAGGATTGCTTGGGTTATCAGGGTCTTTTTTAGTTCCACATGAATTTTAGGATTGTTTATTCTATTTCTGTGAAAAATATCATTGGGATTTTGATAAGGATTGCATTGAATCTTTAGATGGCTTTGGGTATTATAGACATTTTAACAATAGTACTTCTGATCCATGAACATGGGATGTCTTTCCATTTATTTGTATCTTCTTCAATTTCTTTCACCAAAATCCTATCATTGTCAGTGTACAGATCTTTCAACTCTTTGGTTAAATTTATTACCAAGTATTTTATTGTTTTGATGCTATTGTGAATGAGATTGTTTTCTTTACTTCTTTTTCAGATATTTCACTGTTAGTATATAGAAACACAACTGATTTCTGTATGTTGATTTTGTATCCTGCAACTTTACTGAATTTATTGATTACTTCTAAAAGTTTTTTGGCAATGTATTTAGGATTTTCTACATATAAGATCATATCATCTACAAACAGAGATAATATTACTTCTTCCATTCAAATTCGAATGGCTTTTACTTCTTTTCTTGCCAAATTACTCTAGCTAGGACTTCCAGTACTATGTTGAATAGGAGTGGTGAGTGTGGGCACTCTTGTCTTGTTCCTGATCTTAGAGGGAAAGCTTTCAACCTTTTATCATTGAGTAAGATGTTGGCTGTGGGCTTGTCATATACAGCCTTTATAATGTTGAGGTATTTTCCTTCTATACCCAATTTGTCCTGAGTCTTTATCGTGAAAGGATGTTGTATTTTGTCAAATGATTTTCTGCACTCAAGTCACCATGATTTCTTTCCTAGAAAACTGAAAAAGCTTCCTAACTGGTCTCCCATGTTCTTTTGCTTGCCTATCTTCTGTTTTCAGTAGTGTGCCGGTAAATGTTTAATGGAGAGGAAAAACCTTGACTTGTAGCATTTGCCAATTTCCATGGTATAAATATTCCCCCTATGGCCAATTTCAAGAATGACCGTGTTCAGCAAAAGGTTAGCAAAATTCCTGAAAATTTAAGAATAGACTCTTTGAGTCTGTGAGGCCAGCTCTAGCACACCACCGTCCACTCTCCAAAGAACACTGAAAGAGATTTTTGCAAAATGTAGACCAGATGACATCATTCCCTGTTCTCAACTCTGCCATGTCTTCCTATCACTTAGGATAAAATCTAAGTCCTTATCTCTGCCTTACAGAGCTCTTGGGTTTTTCTCCCTCCCAATCTTATTTGTCATTCTGATTTCAGCTTAAATATCTCCTCAGAGGAGCCTCGACTCACCACTCTATCTAAAGTAGTCCCCTAATAAATTCTGTATCACATCATTCCAGTTTTATTCTGTACATAAAATGCATGCTATCTGATATCTTCCTTATTTATTTATCTACCATCTAAGTCCCTCACTATAATTGCCAAGAGTGCAGTGAACTTGTTTGTTTTATGTATCTCTGAAACCCCAGTGCCTGGCATTCCTCTTTTTGTTGTCATTGTTGCAAGTTCCAACTAGATCCTCCTTTTGAGATTTCTCCTTAGTAAAGTCTGGGCCTAAACTTGTGATCTAGTCCTTGTACTCACTTGCAAAGTACTGCTAGAGAAAACCACATGTAACCATACAGGCTGATTCTGCTGAAGATGCCTTTGTGTTAACTAGGCATCATTTATGTAAAACACAAAACTATGTGACAAGTGTTCTGTGCAAGTTCACAGGAGATTACAGTGTCAGGATCAAGCAAAGCTAAATCTGAATCCTATCTCTACCATTTACTAACTGTGACGTCTTAGGCAACTTACTCATTAAGACTGAGCTTTAGTCTCCTATTCTTAGTTTCCTACAGAAACTGGTTTGAAATTTTCAAGACAAATGTAATTACTTGTTTTCCTTTCTTTTCTTCTTCTTCTTCTTTTTTTTTTTTAATATCAGGCAATAATATTTAAGACTGTATCTCTGGCAGTCAGTTTAAGAGTCAGCTGCATTACTAACCAGATGTGTTACCTTATATGTTTTTAGGGATGTGAATGATAAAAAGACTATATTAGACTTTTTTCATTTTCTCTGTATGTGTCATATCCACTTAATCAGATTTCTATGTGAATTTTATGTTAATGTTTTCTAAACAAAATATTGATGTATCAATTCAACTTTGTATTCTAATTCAATGATTTCTGTTTTATCAAATTCTCTTTAGATAAGTTTACTATTTTTTAAAATAACTTCTTGAATTGAGTGTTTTAATCACTTAACACTTTATTTTCAAATAATGAAAACACTTAAAGCTATGCATTTTTCTTTCTTTGCCGTTTTGGTCACATCTCATACATTTTGATGCGTAGAATTTAAATTTATTTTTCTAAAAGTATGTATTTCTAAATTCAGTTTCTTTTTGCCCCAATAGTTGTTTAAAATTGTTTGTTTTATTTTAAAAGATTCACTTTTGGTGTTTTATTAGTTTAAACTTTTTTTTGTTTATTTCGAATTTAAAATTTTTTAAAGACCTATACATGTCTTGGTGGCCTAGTGTATGATTAATTTTGAAATGTTTATAGAATCTTGAAAAAAATATGTAGTCTCACTAGGTACAAATGTGTGTGTGTGTGTGTATGTGACAGTGCAGATACAAAATTGTTACTCAATTTTTTAACTCCATTAAAATCTCCTGTAAAGTCTCCTGTAAGAGCTGGCCACATGGCTGAGTGGTTAAGTTCGCACGCTCTGCTTCGGCAGCCCAAGGTTTCATGGGTTCGGATCCTGGGCACGAATATGGCACAGCTCATCAGGTCGTGTTGAGGCGGCATCTCACATGCCACAACTAGAAGAACCCACAACTAAAATATACAACTTGTACTGGGGGAATTTGGGGAGAAAAAGCAGAAAACAAACAAAAAAAAGAAGATTGGCAATAGTTGTTAGCTCAGGTGTCAATCTTTAAAAAAAAATACAGTCTTATCCTATATAAAGCTAATTAACAAAGTAAAAAATGATTATCCTCTAAATAAAATGAGGGATTTACCAATTTTTATTTCTGTCTGCAAACTTTCCTTCCTTTTCAGAATCTGTATTAAAATAAATAAAATCTGGAGTTAGAATCTAATTATAGTTTCAAATCATTTTTCCATACATATGTGTTCTCTTAAGACTGATTTTGAAATTAAAACCATATTTATAATTTTTAATCTTAATTCTATTTTAACTGGCTTTACTCCTCACCAGACAAATTTTTATCAATGTTGATTCTTCTCTTAGTCAATTGTTTTTCATTTATATATTATTATTTCACAAATCTTTCAGGGGTGGGTATAGAGTATACCCACCTCTCTCTGCCCCACCCATTTCTAAGAATCTTTCTCTTTCCCTTATACATGAACAACTACTTGGTTTGGTAAGAATCTTGGGGTTGGTATTGATGCTAGAAAAAAACAGTGCATTCTGCCCTTGTAGAAAGTATTTTCTTTGCATTGGGAAGACAGCCACCCCTTTTTCTGGATAGTATGAATGACAGATCTTGCCTTTTGAATTCCAGGAATAGGCAGTCTCTAAATAATGAAAGATCTCCTTGCTGTCTTTCAAGATAGCAACTATGCAGCAGAAGCCACCAATGATGTGTCCGTTCCATTCCATTGACCTAGTTGTATGTGGGCATCCCTCCTGCAGTAGGTTTGCTGTTCCTCTCAGTTGGAAGAGTGTTGCAAATTTTATCTTTTTTTCCTGTGTTTTTAAGGGTGCTTCATTTAGAATTTCAGAGATACTGCACCAACAATTGATAACCTGGTGCTATTTTTCAAGACATAGTTTTAGCCATCTTTGAATCCTGGTTGTCCAGCAGAGCACCTGTGTCCAGGAGAAGCTTCACTTCCCCGGCCCCCTCTTCAAGCTTCAGAGGATAAGAAAGCACCTGGGGTCCTAGGCCTGAGCCAGCTGGGGAAAGTGTCCAACTACTAGACGAAGACTATATTTAGAAATGTTTCCTGGTCAATTAAACCAGAATCTTTGCATTGGAGTCAACGTTACGAGCTTGAAATAGTAAAAACAAACTTGAAGATCAAAGGGGCTGTTACATGTTCATAGGAGGTTGGATTAAAAACCGGATAAGAAACTATTTACTTAAGAGCAGACTGGAAACAAGCAAGTTCTGGGTAGTCCAGAATTACTGCCACAAATGTAATGTTGGAGCACCCTCATCTTAACTTGATTAGTCAGTGCATAGCTAGTGAGCAGTACAGTAGTATTTTCAAGTGCAGAGGTAGAGAGAAATACCTGGCCTATGGTAGTAGTCCAGTATCTCAGCTCAAGTTTTCAAAAAGCAGACCCTGAGATGAGAGCACCTGTGCCAGTGGTTTGTTAAGAAAGTGGTCCCGAGAGATTTCAGTGGGGAAGTGGTGCGACTGGACAGGGAGAGAAGACAAGACGTCATATAATTCGGGATAATTTCCAGACCCAGCCTAATTCCACAAGAAGATCTGAACATCGATGATGTCACGGAGTTTGTCTTGCCTCAAGGCAAGAAGATGGACTTTCAAACGTGACATTAGTCAGTCATTTGGCTACAGGCTGCCCTTGAAGGGTTGTAAATTCCAAGGCACTTCCAGCTGTGTCTGAGAGAAGGTGTTCCACTGACCCAAGGGTAACTGTGGCAGAAGTTTGCAGGTACAAGGAGCTTTTAGTAAAGCGGCAGAGTTTGGAGGATGGGTGTAAGGAACAAGTAAAAGGAATCTGTAGGCCTCTGGGATAATACAGGGAGCACACTCTTTGACATAGAAATTAAAAGGATCTTTTCGAATACCATGCCTTCTCAGACAAGGGAAACAAAAGAAAAAATAAACAAGTGGGTGTTCATCAGACTAATGAGTTTCTGCAAGGCAAAAGAAACTAGGATCAAACCTAAAAGCCAACCCACCAACTGGGAGAAAATTTTTGCAAATCATATATCCAATAAGGGGTTAATCTCCATAATATATAAGGAACTCACACAACTGAACAACAAAAATCAAACAGCCTGATCAAAAAATGGGCAGAAGATATGAACAGACATTTTTCCAAAGAAGATATACAGATGGCCAATAAACACATGAAAAGATGTTCAACATCACTAATCATCAGGAAAATGCAAATCAAAACTACACTGAGATACCACCTTACACTTGTTAAAATGGCTATAATCACTAAGACTAAAAATAACAAATGTGGGAGAGGATGTGGAGAGAAGGGAATGTTGATACACTGCTGGTGGGAATGCAAACTGGTGCAGCCACTATGGAAAACAATATAGAGATTCCTCAGAAAACTAAAAATAGAACTACCTATGACCCAGCTATCCCACTACTGGGTATCTAGCCAAACGACTTGAAATCAACAATCCAAAGTAGCATATGCACCCCTATGTTCATTGCAGCACTATTCACAATACCCAAGACATGGAAACAGTTCAAGTGCCCATCAACTGATGACTGGATAAAGAAGATGTGGTATATATATATACAATGGAATACTATTCAGCCAGAAAAAAAGACAAAATCATCCCATTTGCAGCAACGTGGATGGACCTGGAGGGAATTATGCTAAGCGAAATAAGTCAGACTGAGAAAGACAAACACCAGATGATTTCACTCATATGAGGAATATAAACAAACACATGGACAAAGAAAACAATTCAGTGGTTACCAGGGGAAGCAGCGTGGGGGGGTGGGCACAGGGGGTGAAGGGGAGCACTTATGTGGTGACAGACAAGAAATAATATACAACTGAAATTTCACAATGACGTACACTATTATGAACTCAAATTTAAAACAATTAATTTAAAAAAATCTGTCCTTGAGTCCTAGAATTTATTTAAAACAATATTAATATCCTCATAAGGGGCTTTCTCAGACTAAATCCACTTCCTCTATAATTTTTCTCTTCTTTTTTAATGTCTTTTCTTGCAGGCTACCCAGTCACAGCACACCTTACACTGGAAAATGAAAGATTTTCTCTCTACTTGGGGCCTTGCATCACCAAGTCATTATAGGTTGAAATAGCTAATTATTTTCATTCATTCATTCATTCATTCACCTATTTACTCATTCAATAACAGACATTTATTGAGTCCCTATGTGAGACAGGGACTAGGAATATAACAGCGAATGGGGCTTGCTCCTCTCTCAAATTGCTTACAGGGACAACTTGTTTGTCATATTCTCAGTGACTGGGAAAACTTCACAACCTCTTTAATAAATTTATTGTGCATGTACTAGATCAAGACTGTGATAAGTGCTATGGGAAATACAAAATCAATCCATCAGGAACGTGGCTCTTTAGGCAGTTATAGCTTATTTGGAAGTCTGAGAGTGGTAGCCAAGAAGTGTTCACTCTTCCCAGCTCAATCTCTAACAGATAAGTTGATAATTAAAGGAAATGGGATAGTGGAGTTAGTATTTTTTTCTACCATCAACTGTATGCCAGGTTGTGTCAAAAAAAGAACCCTTTACATGTTCTTTGTCATTTAATATTAATAACCTGCGAATGAAATTATTTTTTTATCCCCATATAGTAAATAAGGGAACAAAAGCTGAAAACATAAGCCATCTGCCCAACTTTATCATATATGTGGCTAAAACTGTCTCCCAACTGGGGTATTGGCCCCATCCCATGTTCTTTCTAACACACCATGTTCTACAGAGACTATTTGAAATAATATTTTTTTCCATCCCACAGTAAGAAAAAATAAATCTTTCTGTTAAGAACTCTCTAGAACTAATTGGGCTGAAACTTCATAATAGAACCGCCAAAAATACATATATATGGAAATGGGATTTACGAATGAGCTAATTATGGGGTTATATTTGACCAGAAAGGCTTGAAGAAGGAAAACAAACACAGTGAAAAGGTCTTCAGTGCTTCCCCCTGGTGCATGCACACTCTTAACGAGCATCCAGACTTGAATACTCGAAATTCAACCAAAGCCCTGAACTTTCTGAAGTTCAACTACTACTAATGATTAGTGGGGCTAATAAATATAGGGTCTGGGTTATCGCCCCCCCCAACTCTGGAAGAAAAATCAATAATATCAGCTTCATATTAAATGAAAGCCCTTTGCCTCTCAAACACAGCCTAAGGGTGAATGTGTATATGAACTGGAAGTGTGATGAACTCAGTGTTGATTAAGGGGTCATCCGACTCAAGATATTCTGGAAACACCGCATTGTTTATAACTTTCTACTACACATATTCTATGTAGGTCATAAAAAAATTATATCAGCAACAAACAATCCAGCAACCCTTCATGGAGGAACAGGTCAGAGCGTGTGTCCTTTAAGTCTGAATTTCACGTAAGAACATTTGAGTGCATCAAACATTATCAAGCGCCTAATATATGCTCAACTTTGTGCCAGGCTCTGTGAGACACACCATAATATATACCCTTTCGAGGCTTATAATACAATTGCGAAGATGAGTGTAAATATCAAAATTCCAGATTTTTCTAAGATATGTATAATTTCAAGCATTTTGCCCCATTGATGAACAACAGGTCCTCATTTTTGGTTTAGAATATATGAGCAGCATAGAGATTATTTATATATATGAAACAAACAAAGGATTCAAACCGCACAATGTATGTTAAGTGCCAAGTGGCCCTACCTCTTTTTAAAAACCTCTTGAATCCATCCATTTGTCGCCATCTTGATTACCAGAATTCAGCCTGGCCATCACCAATTGTTTTACCTGCATTGCGGTAATAGACATCTTTCTGATCTCCTCACTCTTAAAAAACATCAAAACCATTTTTTTATTCTGTAGAAAGATCTTCTAAGCATGACAATCGTTACTGAAAAGATGTCCCTTTGCCTTTAGGATAAATTTTGAACTTCACAACCTATTTTACAAACCCATTCAACAGTCCTGCCACTGCCTAACTCTTTAGCGTTCCCTGGTGGTGATCCACGTTTCTCAGGACACTCCAGTCGCTGAACTCTTTGGGCTCTTTCGTCATTGATTTTCCCATCATTTCTTAGTATGTACTCTTCCCTCTGCCTGGAACTGCTTCCCTTCCCCACCCCTTCACCCAAACATACATCTTTTAGACAGCACAGACATTTTCTAGATAACTTCCACTCATTCATCAGATCTCATCTTGAATGTCACTTACTCAAAGAATTCTTCTCTGTTTTCTATGTTCTGTTAAGCTACATGCAGCGTGCTTCCTTAATACCCATCCTTTTCCCTTTCAAAACAATCATCATACTTTAATTTCATTATTTGTTAATTCTGTCTTCTCTCTGTCGGGGTACGAATCCTGTCTGTCTTACTCAACAACATGTTACCAGCATGGCCTCTGGCACATTTTAGGAACTCACTAGTTAAATGTGTTGGCAAGAGTAGAAGATATTCAAAATACTGAATGACTGGTTGGGTATGAGCACCACCTCTTTGATGCATGGGAGCATCACAGAGGAAAATCAGCCCTAAACACACGACCATAAGGAGTTACGACTACATCACTGCAGTTTAGATTGGTTAGGCAAGATTTTATGTATAACAAAACGTCTTTCTGTTGTAAGAGACCTGCATATGAACATGAAGAGTGTGGGCCCTTTTTTCCAGGTCACTGGCAGGAGGTTGGGGGTCAGCAGGGGAGCATTTGAATGAGTAGCTAAATGCATGACACTCTGGATGCAGAAGTATTATCTGGAGGGTGGCCAGGAGTCCATGTCCATGGTGAGCTCTTCTGAGGAGTGACAGACACACTTCCAGGAAGGAAGCCCAAGCATCTTTTCCCTCTGTCCTCTTGGTCAGCACCTTACCAACTGGAACACACCTATATCCCCCATCCAGTTATCTCTTCAGTGCTCACCAGCATACACAGAATATCTAGCCAAACCCTTGACTCTACAGCCTGAAGAATTTGAAAACATTGTTTGTATCTAATTTGTCCTTGGATTGGAGCAGCTGGTACACTTTGCTGAAGTCTTGTGGAAATGTGTTTTTCTCTGGGATCTTCATTGACTGAACTGGCTGTGATATTACCATTGCTCAAAGTGGAAGAGAAATGGAACATGAGTCTTCGGGGAACTGAGAATGGGGAGACACCAATATTCCAAATGAAAGTTCGCTCCTAACCACTTAGTTTTGTCTTGATGGGGTGAATACGTGTGAATTTATTTTTTTAAATGAGCGAGACAGAAATTGACCCAAGACATCAAGTGTTTAAGGGTTAAATAAAGGGCTCATTATTGAATTAGAAAGCTTACTTGATTATAAAAATCTATACAACTTTAGGCCTCTAAGTGCAAACGGAGAAAACAGTGCTTCTCTCAGTATTCATACAGTATGTCTGTTTGCAGATGCTAAAGTGAATTTAACGTAATGGTAAGTAGTTCAAACAATCTATATTGCTGGAAGCTTTTTCTCACAAGAGATTGATTTTCCAGCAGCAAGCCCAGAAACTCTCTTCTTTTGTTTACCGTCCTGTCGGCCTGGAATGTTGTGTTTCACACTGTCTGGTGACATTAAGCAAACTTTTAGACGTTTAACTGGAAAAGTTGATGAATTATTTTGCTCTTCATTATAAAGTGACTCATCTTGCTAAATAGCTAGTCACTAAGAAAAGTTTGCTTTGAGTAACCAGGAGAAGGAGAATAACAAAGATAGCTACATTCTATTATTGAAAGTCTGCTCAGGAAGACAGCACCTTCCTATCTGAATCTGAGTAGAGGGACTTCAGTATTGGGGACAAGTTCCCAAAAGTCTGGAAGGCCTGGAAAGCCTTATCATGAGACAAGTGACAGAATAGCAACAGTAGAAATCCCTGCCACTCCTAGGGCTGGAGAGACAAAATGAGCAGGTGTGGTTACCTGAGCTGATGAGTTGAGGCCTCCCAGTGGGTATTGGGACCATAGCAAGAGCTACCCAGTGGGAGCTGTGATCATAGAGGAGATGGTAGCCACCTGCAGCAGAGAAAGAGAGGAACCCATCCTCTGGCTTCTTCCTTCCTCCGATATCCCAACCCTGTCTCATATTAGCTGCTCTCAGATGGAAGCCAGTGGACTGTGGAGCCTGAGAAATCTATTTAGCATGGCCCAGTCCCTTGTAAGACAGAGCAGAACGGGAAAATGGAGCTGAGCGCAAACAAGCGTATGACCTGCACACCACAGAAGAGTAGATGAGAAGACAGCATCATGTTGAGAATTCAAAGTCAGGCCCCAGATAGATACTGGCTAAGGAGGGCTGGCCATAAGTCCAAACAAATGCTTGAAGTCAGGCCGTTGATAGTACTGCCATTTTTGTTGGGTCACTGAGATTGGAGCAGGACCCTGGACAACAGCTAAGGATAAAGACCTTAATGAGAAAGAGAGAGAAAGACATAAGCTGGGAGTAGGAGGAGATATGCCATAGGCTCCAAAAGTAATTGGTGCATACCCAGAAAATCAGGTATATTAAGAGGAAGAAGTTTATCCATTAAAGTCTTTTAACTAGAGAAGTGACAGGAACAGAGCCGTGTTTTGGAAGGATCAATCTGATGGCATCATCTATCCAGGATGGAGGGGCCAGGAATTGTTCCGGTGACAAGAAGTCCAGGATTTGTTCTTTTGAGGGCATATCCCACTCCAGCTACTCAGAGTAGAGATGCAGACCTCTTGACAGTGGTGGTGGGAAGTCTCAGCTCTGGTGTAATTCTTCACCCCAGTTGGCTGGCCGCAAATTAAGTCCAATTCTGCAACTATCACACTGGATCTGATGGGCCTTGTTAGTCAATCCCTGAACCATCACATAACTGAGGGTGGTTCCACAGGCAGAGGCAGTTCTCTGCACGCCAGGCTCTGGTCTCCCTGTCCCACTGGAGCACTTGGAAGTTCAGGTCTCTATGGCATCTTAGCAAAAGGGAAAAACAAAGAGCATCACTAACTTCCACCATCAGATTAGAATGTAACTCAGATTTATACCTGGAGGTCGCTGTCTCAGTGGTCAGCCCCTAAGTGTGGTCCTGTAGCTGGGAGATATTTATCTTGTTTATATTCACATGGATTTAAGAAAACATGTTTTTCTCCCTAGGGTGTTTGTATAATAAGCTTTATATCCAATTACGGCATGATAAGCTTTATCCTCCAAGAAATTTTAGGAGAAGAAAGAGGAGATATTTTTGGAAGCAAAGGTGTTTAACGTATAAGCCTAGCTCCTTCCACAAGTCCTGGGATGAAATTGCAGACCATTTACTGACTTGAACATTGTATTCTCAACTCACATTATAACAATAATATTATATTCATCCACTAAATTTTCATTCTCCACTTTAAATTTTCAATATAAGGAGAAAACCAAAAGAATATTCAAAAGAAAATTCTTTTCTTAAAGACTGACTTTTTTTATAACCATTCCTTGGAAACTTCAAACCCTTTGCTGTCAGGGTGTGAAGAACTTTGGTGAAAGAGGCTAATTTGCTGAAAGCTGTTGCAGGCTTTTACAATGGCTCTAAGTTCATTTCAAATAAAACAGAAGGAAGGGAAAACGAAAAAAGGGGAAGAACTTTAAATAAGTTCAAGGGTCTTTTATGATGTCCCGAGGTTTGGGGCAATCATATTATATGTTAGAACAGATTTTGTTTTTTAATGAACATCATGCTGCACAAGAAATATACACATCAGACAGATTTATCTCTGTGATGGAGGTGCCATCCTCACTTATTGGAATCCATACAGTTTTGGGCTTCTCAACACATTTCATGTATACATCCTATCACTCAATTGAGTGACTCAATCTCATGATAATGCAGAATGTTCTGCAAACATTTCTGGGTGTGAAAATTGTGTGAAGGAGCTCACATGTGTATAGATACAGGTATTACTCATTGTTAATAGAGTCCTACTCTAAGAGAAATATAATTTATTCGCTTTGCCCCTAAGAAATCTGGGTATTTGGGGCTCTACATTTGGACTAACTTCACGATGCTTAAAAAGTTCTCCTCTTCTTTCTTTCTTCTTTCTTTTCTCTGTTTCTTCCTTTCTTCCCCTTTCCTTTCTCCATCTTTTTTGTTTATACTTGTCTTTGTTCTAAAACATGTAAAAGGCAGTTTCATAAATACACAATAGCATATTCAATAATATATTATGTATTGTTTCAATAATAATATATTGAAATAAGTGGATACAGTATTAATAAAACAAAAGGAAAATGAGAGTAAGAGAGAAGTAATGAAAATAAAGAGATGAACTGCACATTGCAAAACGTCATTCATTTGCTGAAAGATGGTCATGAATTTGACTCTGGATTTTCTAGACATCTGTACAAAGAAGGAGTCAAAACCAGTTGTGAATCAACAGGAAGACACAAAAGAAATTTTCTCCCATTGATTCTTAGAAGAATGTCAAGTTGTATAATGAACAAATCATTCTTACAATAGAGGGACAAATCTTATTGAATTGTTTGTGATGACTTTCCTCAATCTGGGCTAGCGACATAATACTGAAGACTAATCCTGAAATGAGCAATTCTATAGGCATATTTAAACTCATTAGGAGTATGAGCTTTAACTTGAGTTAAGAAGAACAAACTCTTTCCCAGACCAAGATCGACCAGTACGTAGTACTAGAACCTGGTCTGTAAATAGATATTAAACGGTAACAAAGGAAAAGATGAACAGTTGGAGACAAGGTCAGTTCTTTCTTTATTTGTTAAATGTATTCAACTAAAGTTCTCAAAATTTGAATGTTACATAATTGCCTACCAAGAATTTCAATGCTTCTGAAGACTCTTTATTTTATTTGTGTGTTTCATTTTTTTATTGAAGTAACAGTGGTTTATAACATTATACAAATTTCAAGTTTACATCATTACATTTTGATTTCTGTATAGACTAGATCATGTTCACCACCCAAAGACTAATTACCATCCATCATCGTACACATGTGCTATCAGCCCTTTTGCCCACTTCCTTCCCCTCTTCTCCTCTGGTAACCACTAGTCTAATCTCTGTATCTATGAGTTTGTTTGTCTGTGTTGCTGTTTTTTTATCTTCTACTTATGAGTGAAACCACAGGTATTGGACTTTCTCCATCTGACTTATTTCACTTAGCATAATACCCTCAAGGTCCATCCACGTTGTTGCAAATGGCAAGATTTCATCTTTTTTTTATAGCTGAGTAGTATTCCACTGTGTATATATGCCACATGTTCTGTATCCATACATCCATTGATGGGGCACTTAGGTTGTTTCTGAGTCTTGGCTATTGTGGATAATGATGCAATGAACATAGGATAGACTCTTTATTTTTAAAGAGACATAACCTGACAATTTGCAACTAAAATCTAGATCTTTTCATTTAAGTGGATTTACATGGCTCTCCGCATTCATTCTTACATTTTGAAGAAAAATATGTACACATTCTAGGTAGGAACTGTCAGTTACACTCTGGACCTATTATCTGTTTCTTACCTAAAAAATTAACACTGTGAACACAAATAGGAGTCAAAGCAATTAGATAAATATCAACATCTAAGTTAAGATCCACTAGCTTATTTCAATTCTGTTTCAGTGAAATTGCTCCCTTCCTAAGGATCAAGGTCTTCTTTAAATTATATTGAATTTCTACATAAAACTTTACATCTCAGTTAGGAAAGCAAGTAATATTAGTAATATAAAAATAATACAAACAATTATGCAGCACCTACTATATACCAGGCACTGTCTAAAAGATTTACATATTTTAATTGTTTTAATTCTTACCACAGCCTATGAGGGAGCTGTTATTAAAATGTCTGTTTTACAGATTAGGAGACTGAACCACAGAGTGGTTAAGTAAATTGCCCAAGATCACATCACTAGTAAGGACAAAACTGGTATTCACCAAAGAATATCTGATTCTACAGCGTGTTCATGACCCTCGTTGCTATTTACTCATAAAGAAAATTTTTCAAAGTATTTCTGTCCAATGGCAGTACTAAGATTTAGTTATGACAAAAATGCTACCAGTAATTATAAAAACATTCAAACTGATTTTTTTTTTTTCCACTGAGGAAGATTTTCCCTGAGCTAACATCTGTTGCAAATCTTCCTCTATATTATATGTCAGCCGCCACCACAGCATGGACACTGTGCAGTGTAGGTCCACACCTGGGAACCAAACCCAGGCTGCCAAAGCAGAGCACATCAGGCCACTGAGGCTGGCCCTCAAACTGATCTTTATAAGTATTTACAAAGCATAACCAAATTTGCAGTATCCTTATTCCAATAATGTTATTATATTTCAGAGATTTTTCAGAAACATTTAATCTACATCTAGTTTATTCTACAAAACAGTTACTTTTAGCCATTTACAATTATTTTACCAAAAGCCTTTTGATGCAACTTTATTTCCAGTACCATTTATTAATCTTTTCTTCAAATACTTTCTGGCTATTTCCAAAAATATAATCTACCTCCAAAGAAGTAAACCTGGCAATCATCAATACCACCCAAAATTATAGTGCCGTGTTTCGTGCATCAGATATTTACTTGGCACTTGGGATGTGACAATCCCCACGATGGGTGATGGGAACACTGAAATGAATAAAGAATAACAACTTCCTAAAGTCATTATGTGATTAGCACCTCCTCGAATCCTAAGAGGTCATATTTTATTGGTCTTGGCAGGCCCGGATGATTACTGTATATATTGTAAGTGATATAGACGTGAAAACAGTGTGGAAACATTGTGGGAAGATATTAACTTAAAGTGAGGAACGGAACAAGAATATCAGGAAAGGCTTCCCGACAAGATACTGCCAGAGCTGGATTTTGCATGATGCCTAAGACTTGGCCAAGCCAAGGCAAGGAAATCGGCTCACTTGTCAGGATGCCACCTGTGCAAAATGCATGAAAGCAAAAGACAACTTGATGCTTTTAGGGAACCCTAGGGCACAAGACAGAGTTCTGATGTGATGAGAGAGAAGCAGAGGCTGGCCAGATCACAGAGGACCTCGTGTGAGAAGTTTCAGCTTCTGAAGCTTAGAGTCTGTGAGACACTAGCCCAAAGCTGTAGTCAGAGGAATGAGATACAGAGGCTTGCATTCTAAAGAGAGAATTCTGGGGGTGGAATGAAAAAAGAAGAAAAAGATGGTAGGGGAACAAGACTGGAAAATGGAGGACATGTTTGGAGGCTATGGAGGCAATCCAGCAGGAAATGATAAGGGTGATTCTGACGTCACTTCGAAAAGAATTACCAAAGGGCCGGCCCCATAGTTAAGTGGTTAAGTTCAGCACTCTCCACTTTGGCGGCCTGGGTTCAGTTCCCCTGGATGTGGACCTACACCCACACATCAGTGGTCATGCTGTGGTGGCAACCCACATACAAATTGGAGAAAGATTGGCACAGATGTTAGCTCAGGGTGAATCCTCCTCAGCAAAAAAAAAAAAAAAAAAAAAAAAGAACTACCAAGAATGCTTTGAGAAATGACAGTCCTATTGACAAACATGTGGAGCTCCCCTGATGAGTACTTTTAAGAATCTGGAGCTCATTCAGAAGTGTGTGCAGGCATTTTTGCATGTGTAGCAAGGACGGTTTTCCAAACAATAGTCCTTGAATAGAAAATTTACTCCTTGGAATGTGCATGATACTTATCACCATAGAGATCACTTTCTCTAAACTCTTCAAGAAAGAAGCTACTTCATCCTGAAAGTCCTTTCACAAGCTCTTCTGTTTCTTAAGCAGATGCGTAGAGCCCCAGAGGTTGGCAGAGTGGGATGTTCTCTTTGATCTCCATCCAAAATTCCATTTAGCGGCACCTGAGAGCTAACCCAGAGCAATGGCAAGAATCGAATTAAATTGACTTCTGCCCTACCCCACAAAGAGGACCACTCAGCCAACCTGCAGCTGAAACCCACACTGCAAATTTGCTCAGCGCTGAGATCCCGCACTTCCCAGAGCCGGTGCTCCTCCAGCAGCTTGGGAGACTCATTAACATTCACATCTTTCCCAGCCTCATTATCTCGCCCAGATGTTTCGTGACTGCCCCTTTAAAGCATCTCTGTCTATATTTTATTTACATTTGTTCGGCAATATTGATGCTTAATGAATAAATGCACTAAACTGTCAGTACTGGAGACTAATTAAATCTATGTATGAGCCTGAGAAGCTGATTGAAAAATTTGCAGTAACTAAACTGGGTTTAAATAAACACTTTAGTGTAGTGCTTTAATTACACTTTAGTTTGTAATGTAATTTTTGGCTGTTTAAACTATGATTTAGGCTGAGCTAATTACAAATGATTTTCTACTCTGTAATTAATAATAACAAAATTGTAATTAGACAGCTGCTCTGGATCAGGGCGACAGTTTGTGTGTGCTGGCTCACGATGTTCGGTCTGGCAGAGACAGAAGAACACTTGGGGATTGGGGCAGCCTGCACCTCGCCGAGGTTCACTGGTAAAGACCAAGCCCAGAGCGTCTTGATGAGTTTCATAGTCCCAGTTGATGCCAGGGAAAGGGGTCCCCAATTTGTTATAGACCAAGTGTCCACAGACATTCTCTGTCCTGAAATCTCATTTAGAAAAAAGCACTGATGACACCAAATCTCCTTTACTAACTGGAGCTGCCACCTCATTCATGTTTGCTTTTTGTCAGAGACTAAATCAAGTGACACTAGTGTATTTCCCTAAGCCAACTGATCACAAGAATAATGACTGTCACATCTTAGATTTCAGTCCGGTTGCTACATCACAAACCATCCCAAACTATAGGTCATAAAACAATAACCATTTCATTATGGTCAAAGATTCTATTGGTCAAGAATTTGGACAGGGCACAGTGAGTGTAGCTTGTCTCTGCTCCATGATATCTGGCCTCAGCTGAGAAGAGTCGAATGGCTGATAGAGTGGAGCGGATGGAGTCATTTGGAGGCATCTTCACTCAGCATCTACATATGGCCTCGCCATGTAATCAGTGCTTCCTCCAAAAATGGTAGCCTCAGGGTGGTTGGACTTCCTACATGGTAGTTCACGGCTCTCATGAGTGTGTTCCAGAAAACAAGGCAGAATCTGCCCCATCTCTCATGGCCTAGCCTTGGAAGACACAAGGCTTGGAAGCCTAGCCTTGGAGACCTTGCCGATCAACCAATCAACCAATCAGGGCCACCCAGATTCAAGGGGAAGGGATGTAGATCCCCAACTTGATGGGAGGGTAGTAAGATCACATTGTCAAAGATCATGTGAGATAGAAAATGCTACACAGTCATCTTTAGAAAATGCAGTCTGCTATAGATTTGTAGAGTTTACAGTTTTTGAAGCATGTTTGTTACGTAATGGGATATTTAAGCTACAGTGACGTAGGCAGGACAGTAAATACTAAATCCACTGCACAAACTGAGGCCCATGAAAGGTAAGTAATTAGTATGTGGCCTTCTAGTAAGTGGCCTATGTGGGATAATAACCAAAATTCAGGCCCTGTCTACCTCTGACTACTATCCAGAGTCATGTAAAAAGAAAGTTCTTGTTCTTGGTCTCTAATCACAGGCTTAATTCTGAGTAACTTACCTCAACCCGTTTGTCTCATCTGATACATTTCTGCTTCCAGATCTCCAGCTCTTTGCTTTGCTGCTCCCTGCTTCATTTTTGTCCTCACGTCACCCTTCTCACTTGTGGTACACCATGACTCCATAACACAAGGTTCTTGTTCAAATGTGAATTGAGCTGACAAAAGTTAATTTGACAAGTGATCCTCGGCAAATTTATTCTGGGAACTGGGTGCAGTGATAGTCTCATATATAAAATAAACCAGAATAAAACTTCTAAACCTCTCTACCTAGCCCCTTCCCCTCCCATCTCTCTAATACTCCTTCACACACATAGACACACACACACACACACACACACACACACACACACAAAGTCTTATAAGTGAGACCTGAAGTTCTTCAAACAGAAGATGAAGCTTTTCACAAGGTAATGGGCATGACGGAAGCCTATCGGCTGCATGATAGGTCTCCCCATTAACATGCATACAATTGTGGATAACTGAAGACCATATATAATCAAGCACCAAAACGCATGGGGAAAATGGCTACATAAATTCAGATAGACAGATACCAATGAGGAGAGGAAATAAGGGCAAGTTTCATGGGGAAGTTGGATCAGGTTTGCACATTATTTTGCTTGGATTGAATATGGGAGACTAAGGAGAAAAATACTTTTCATCTGGAAGAGACCAACATCAGTGAAAATAAAAAGGAGAAAGCAAGAATGGCTTGCAGAGATGAGTGTTTTCTTATTGTTTATAATGGCAACAATTGGAAACAGTCCAAATGTTCGACCACAAAGGATAGTTTAAATGAGTTAATGTATATATATTCAATACAGTATTCTCTAGGTGTTAACATGACACATTTATTGGTGATGAAAGATGTCCAAACTATATTACTTATCTAAAAAGCAGAATATAACATGACATACGTTGTATGATTCCATTACGTAAAAGAAATATAAAAATGGATATACTTGTAAATGTTAGGCTGCACACCAAATGTTATATATAATATAATACATATCACATAAGTTTATATTATATATATTTGTCATGCATCTTAGTATTTATAATAAATATATACTAAATATTATATAATATACAACACATCAAATATTATAAATATTAGGATATATACAAAATACTATATATAAATGCTACTTATATATTCTATATAAAATTTGGTGCATGTTCTAATATCTATAAAAGGATAAATATTCTATATTTACATTTATTATATGTATATGTATCCTCGATGGCAGATTAGAGATTAGGTCTCTATCTTTTATACTTTTTCTGATTTTTTTTAATTAACACTTATTATTGCAATAATAAGAGGAAAAAATGAAAAGATAACCTTTTAAAAAGGCAGTTTCAATAACATAATTAGAATGGGAGACTTTTGCAGGGCACTATTTGAAGAGTGAATGAAAAGGAAATTGAGACAGCGTACATAGCTCCATCATTTGAGTAGTTCGGCATAAAAGGAAATGAAGATATGAGACGACAGAACATTCAACTGAAGATTGAAGATGCCATTTCCCAGTTTAAGGTGAATTATGCATGTCTGAAGCAAAGAGACCAGTTGAAAGCAGGAATGAAGGGCACTGTACAAAACAGAGACAATGACTAGGTTATGTCATTTAATGAATTAAGAAGGGCTAAAATTAAGAGGGTGTATGTGGAAGAGTGGGCTTTGGGAAGAAGAAACGTTTGGTTTTCCTGAACTGAGAGGAATGTATGAGCAGGTACAGAAGAACTTAGGGCTGAAGTCAAATATGGAGGGATGCTGTAATAGTTAACTCCCCACTGAAATAGTCGAGCGGGCCTCTGCTTAGCGAGGAGAGTCTAGAGGCGCATTTGGTTTTTGAGAACACCTTTCTCGCAGTTCCTTGTATTCCTTAGAATATAGGTTTGGCTGCTGTAACAAATCCCCAAATGCACAAGACTGAAATGTATTTCTCTTTCCTTAAAGAATGTGAGTGTGTGGGTGATTGGCAACTCAAGGAGGTGGGGGAACCAGGCTCGTCTCATCTTGTTGCTCTGCCCTCTCCGCTGTCACACTCCTGTTCTACGTAGTCCAAGGTGGTTTCCCACCATGTCCGGGCTCCAATCAGCAGATATAGAAAGAGACTGCAGTAGGACGGCGCAACTTATTCCTCTTTAAAGAAGTTTTATACGTCACTTCTACTCGTTTCACATTGGCCAAAACCTAGTTGTGTGATCATATGTAACCATGAGGGAAGCTGTGAAAAGTAGCTGTGAAAAACTGTAATGCTATGGAAAAAGAAGGAGAAAAGATACTGAGAGACAACAGAGTTCCTGCCTCAGCACCGCTACCAGATGGTTCAGTACAAGATACGAAAAGTATTCTAAGAGCTCAAGCCTCTGTCTACCACCAAAACACTCAAGAGTTCCTTCGTAATCAGAATCCTCAGAGTTAAATGCAGGGAGGACAGCTTTAATTTAAAAAGAAATACACACCACCTTCCCCCGCAACACACACACACAAGAATTAATGAACCACCAAAAATTCTGGCCCTAAGTTGTAGTAATACACTGAGCCACACGAACAGCTATGTAGAAGTGTTGGACTATAATTATGTAAGCAGCTTGAATGACACTCTCTAGCTGATGTTTTATGAATAAGACCTAACTGAAGCTTGTTTGCTCTCTGCCTGCAATGTTTATATGTTGCTTTAGAAGTTTCATATCCATTTCTGAATGTAAGTTCTCATTTCCATTCACTTCCTTTATTCTTTCACTCTGCAACTCATAATAATGCCCTTTCAAAAATTTAACATTTAATTTTTTCCCCAAACTCCTCATCTTCTTTGGTATGCACATATTTATTATTCCTCAGTCAAAGGCTGGATTTTCCTTTATTTCCTGCCAATATTATTAACGATGTTAGCATATCTCTAGATATAATGGGGCAGTATTATCAAGTATCATTTTTCACCATCCACCAACTCTCTTTGCTTACCAATTTTTGCAATGGATATATTTTTCTCTTCATCCTGTCTCAAATTTTGAGATTTTTGTTGAATTTCTCCTTTGCCTTCAACATATTTTACATGTCTCCAAATCCTACCAAGTGTTTTAAACATCTCAGAAATCGATCCCTTCCTGCCTGATCCCTTTGTTGCCTCTTGATCCTACGACTAGCCCTAAAATCATGGTCTATTTATGGCGGTTCATCTAAATCCATCAATAGGTATCCCATTGTCTAACCTAAAAATCAAACTCTACAGGGTCCTTCACAATTTAATCTAAACCTGTCTGTCTCAGCTCACTCGAATTCACCATATCAAGCATTTAGCCCCTCACTACTCAAAGTTCGTGCCCTGACAGGGAGCATCCACCTCACCTTGGAGACTCACTGAATCAGAATTTGCATTTCAGCAAGAACCGCCCTCCTCCCGCGCCCCGGCCAGTGATTGGGGTTCACTGGTTTTAGCACACAAGTTCTTGACACAGAATAAGACCTTGCTCAATGCTTTCACTACTACCTTTCTATTCATTCTCTTGTTTCTTTGGTTTGTGCTTTTGCTCTGAGTAGATTGTCATCCATGCCTGTCTAGGCTGAAAATTTGTTTTTTCCTGAAGGCTAATTCAAATTTTACCTCAAGAATGATTCTTTCCCAGCATAATATTAGAAAAGACAGCAAGCCTGGAGCTCCTGGCTCTTATGACCTGAGAGAGTCCTCACTCCACGCTGGCTCCATGGAAAGTGGGCTTGCTTCTGTGGAAAACAGGAAGGCATCCTGGAACAGCACCCATTTACTTATAACCTTGACTTCTTGTCTGTCCTTTGCTTTGCTTATTTGCAGGTTTGGTCGTAATCCAAAGTAAAAATAACTTTAATTTTGTGCGATTTTTTTATTCCAATTTGAATCTGGACTACTCTATAGTCAGAGCCAGCTCCGGATTGATCTTATTCTTTCTTTTCTTAACACCTAAATCTAGCACTAGACAATGTGCATGCTGAGTTCTTGATAAATATTGAAATTGTTGACATTGAAATCCAGTGCTAAAAAAAGAAATAAGGAAAGTATATTCATTTGTGCTCTTGTATTTCGCAACTTTAATACAGTAATATGTTAAGTACTAGTATAAGTATCATCACTGTTGTCATTATTATTATTATAATTTAAGACCAAAATTTCATCATCTTGAACAAAAGGTTGAAAGTTAACCTTCAATTCCATATTGATATGTTAGGGCCAAAACTGATGATTAGTTAACAATAATGATCTGGATCCCATAGTGAGTAGGCTTTTGGGGGACAGTCCCTGACTCACTTTACCTGGATTATTTCTACAACAGATGTGGGAGTGCCATGTCCTCACAGCTGTAGAATGGTGGCCACAGCCTGCTTACAAGAGCAATACAGCCACAGAGGAAATGTTTGCCTTATCAGTAAAAGCATAAATTGTAATTAGGCATGATTTTTATGAAGAATGCTTTGAACTCACAAACGTACAATATTCTTAAGTATAGCCCAGCTGTTAAAAACACTAAATGTTACCACAGTTGATGAAACTTACATGCTGTTAAGTTCAGTCCTCCGATCACATTCTGGGTCCACTTGGTCTCTCTCCATTCTCCTTCAAACCCATTCCACTCACGTTTTCATGCCCCAAACTACAAGGAAACTACTCTCGTAAGAGTCAACATATTACCAAATCAAATTAAAGTCATTAATCCTCATATTATTTGAAATTTTAACAGCATTTGATATTCTTTTTTTTTTAGATTTTTTTTTCCTTTTACTCCCCAAAGCCCCCCAGTACATAGTTGTATATTCTTTGTTGTGGATCCTTCTAGTTGTGGCATGTGGGACGCTGCCTCAGTGTGGTTTGATGAGCAGTGCCATGTCCACGCCCAGGATTCGAACCAATGAAACACTGGGCCGCCTGCAGCGGAGTGCGCGAACTTAACCACTGGGCCACGGGGCCAGCCCCAACATTCGATATTCTTAATCACTCCTTCCTTCTTGAGACTCTTTTTTTCTCTTGACTTCATGACATCCTGGTTTTCCTTCCGTCTCACTGGCTTCTCCTTTTCAGGCTCCGTTGTCAACCTTTTCTCCTCTTTCTAACCTTTAAATGTTGAAGCTCCTTGGACTTAGTCCTCAACTTTTTTCTTCATTCTTCAGATGAACCCAGCCATAAAACCCATGATTTTAAATACCATCAATACAAACATCAATGACCGTTAGATTTATATCTCAAGTACAAATATTTCCTCTAAACTCTAGACTTTCGGCTACCTGATTTTTACTTGAATTTCTAATAGACGTATCAAATTTACCACATCTAAAACAAACTCTTGATTTACCCCCATAATCAGTTCTTTTTATAGCATTTGCCATCTCAGTAAAAGGCAACACCAATTACCCAATTGCTCAGAGAAAAAAACATCATGATAAACCTTGGTTTCTCTCTTTTTCTCATACTCTGCATCCTATCCATACAAAATTCCTATTGGTTCTATATTCAAAATACATTCCAATCCAACACCTTACCAAATCCACCATTACCACCCTATAATTACTCTGTTCTGAACTTCCACAAAGACCCTTAAATGGTCATCCCATTTCCACTCTTGTCTTACTACAGTCTGTCCTCCACCTGTAGCCAGAGAGATCCTATTAAAACATGTCAGATCATGTCACACACAGTTTAATACTCTCCAACGGCATCGCTTCACACTTACTATACAATCTAATATCCTTTTCTTACTATTCTGGTGCTTTTCCCCAAGATATTTGCATGCTTTGTTCCCCCGTTTCCATCGCAATGATGCACATAGATGAGATGGTAGAAATGGCCCAGTGTTGTCTCTGGTGGAATTCAGGATGGGAGTGCTCTTTCCAGGGCGGTCATCAGAAGACAGGTATTAGGGTGATCAACTCCTCCCAGTTTGCCCAGAGTGGTCCTGGTTTTAGCACTGAAAGGCTCTTGCTCTGGGAAATCTTTCAGTCCTGGACAAATTGAGACAGTTGATCACCCTACAATGTGTTCACAACCTGTAATATTAAGTTCACTTTCTCATAGAGGCCAATTTGAGTCACGCTCTCATTTAAATCATGGATTTAAATAGGCTTTTGTGGGCTCTAACCACAATTTTGCCATAGACTGCAAACAACCAATTACTCTAGATTATAAACAGCCAACTTTCAAACTAACTGAAAGACCACAGTTATATTGCCTAAATATGAATGCGCAAAATCTAAAGGTGTATTCTTACCTTATCATGCAGGAATATCACTTACCCACTAGGATTCAGGAATGTGCTTGCAAGCATACCTTTGATCACAGAGATGAAAAAACATTGTTCACGTTAGTGCAATATTTAATATAGTTCTGTTCATAGGAAGCTAGATATATACCACGTATGATAACATACTTATAATAATACTCTCCAAATAACAGTAAAATAAATATGCAAGTAGAGAGCTATTATTTTCATTATTTTCTACCCATAAGAAGTGCTTTTTGTGCTGAAGAAAACCAAGAAAGAAAAGTAATTAATCCCTTAGAGGGTTGCAATTAAAGGGAAACTTTTATTATTTTATTTTTAGCATTTTAGCAATTGAACAATGAAAACACATTGATCCACTATTTTCAGATTTATAATATAAAATAAAAACAATGCAAATGAGATGATAATAGGCATTTTTTCCCAGGTGATGGAAATATTTCCATATCATTTATATAAAATTATTTACAAAGCACTTTATTACAATTACATGTGTAAAAACCACTGTTGACAATAATGTCTTATATGCCAAATCAAACCATTCATTTTAAAAATATGAAATGCTTTTATCTCTAAAATTTATTAAAAGTAGCCCTTTTCCTTCATAGCCATGTTTAGATGGTATTTTTTATAAATAATCTGTTTTTCTTTCTAAATATACTTTATTTTCTCCTTGACTGTATGCTGGTTTACGGTAATTGAAATTTTCTCATTTTCTCTCTTTTTGTGGGACGAGGTAGCAATAAATACTTTTGGTTGAAAGTGCCACCTTAAAGTATTTATCAAACAAGTTATATACGGTCAATTCCTCCTTCCATTTAAATAAGCGAGAAAGGTCTAACTCTGATGACACAATCTGTGGTCTTTGCTGATTTTGCCTTAGTGGCTTATCATCTTTAGCCAGTGAATAATTCTTTCATTTTGAGCTCATCTTGTCCCTGATGGCCCAATTATTGCTTCTGGGTAATGACCCAGTCAGATCTTATTTAGAAAGAAACTTACTCCTAAACAGCACACAGTGATGCCTTTTTGACCTCAAAGAAGCCACAAAGGACATCTGCATTATCATCTAGAGTAAAATGGGTCCATAAATTAGGTTCCAGCTGAGAAGAAAGCTTCCTGAAGGCATTTGGTGCCTCACAATCATCGATTAGATCAAATGTTTCATTAGAAATTGTAATGGGTTTCGTTCTTCATTCTCCCAGATGTCATTCATAAAAAATTATTAGGTGGTCATGTTTGACCACGAGGTAGACCCTTTTATCCAACTTGGAATCTGCTACATTACTAAGCTAAACAATCCAGTTCTTTAAGTAGTCCCCTTTAGATCTGTTTTCACCCCTTTGTCATTACTGTGTGTGTTTATTTATTCTGTCCTGTTTTTCAAATTTTAAAAGCAAAGACCAAAACCAGCTATTGGAAAAATTGTTCTCTCAGTGCACTGGAGAGAAACGCTCTCTCGTGTGGAATGCACAAAGAAGGAAACACTTGGCTATTCTTTTTATTATGAGGAAATCTTAACTGAGAAAGGCAGATTACACAGGAACCTGTTCAACCTATGTTGAGATTTATCTTTTTTTTTTATTTCAGACAATCCAACAAAAATGCAAGATAAACTGTGAAAACAAGGAGCATCCTGTTGTTATTCGGAAGCTGATGTATTTAGGTTGTGAGGAACATAGGAAAGGTAGAGCAGGGAAAAAAATTAATGTTGGTAGGAGAGAATAGAGAATATTGGTGGTATGGGCAGGGATGGATAACAATCACAGGTCAACCAACATCTCTATGCGGCAGTAAGACCGTGGGCTTTCAAAGAGGGACTCACTGCCAACCCTCAATTCTTAATGCCATTTCTGTAGTTGTGTGTCTTCCTCGTTGCCTTGGCAAGAACTGCATCTATATCCTTCCATCTCTCCCAGCTTTATGGACCACTATTTCCTCTCAAATAACAGGGGAACCTACTAAGGGAGTAATCAATTAATGGCCAGATGCCATTGCTAAATTACAAATGTATCTCTGGTAAAAGGCGATCATAACTACCTTAACCCCCAAACATTTTCTTTTCAGCTTTTTTGTTTGGTGAGAGGTTGTCTTTTCACCCCTAGATCATGAATGAGTAAGTACCAAGTCTCTTAGCTCTCTTTGCTGAAGTATGGCTAATTGTCCTGAAAGGACAAAACAAATCACAATTATGGGCAAGGCGAAGACATTTCCCTCCAACTCTGATCAAATCCATTTTTCATCCTCTTATAACCTCATAACTCCAACTCAAGGTATATGTTTCCAAAGAAGGTCATATTTTAAAATACGACTTTGGGCCCATAGATTTTACACAACTGTCTCATTGTGAGCAAGAACACTACATAAATCCAGGTATTATTGCTGTTGTCATTAAATCATGTTGGTGGCTTAAGGCAACATTTCTCAAAATGTTGTCACCTGACCAGCAACATTACCATCACCTGAAAACTTGTTAGCCTGCAAATGCTTGACCCTACCCAAGACCTACTGAATTATAAACTCTGGGGGTAAGGCTCAGAAATCTGTATTTTAACAAGCCTTCCAGGTGATTCTGATGCACACTAACATTTTGACAACCCACTATTTTAAGAACTAACACTTAAAATATTTGATTCAGGTAACAGGGATTATGGCTAAGAGCTATAGAATTAACAAAGACCACCTAAATGAGAACAAATGCGATATTTATTCAGAGCTTTCTACGGCAAGGGAGTCAGCTAATATCAACCCATTTGGCAGAGACTCAAAGCAGGCATGGGAGTGGGAAAGCTTTATAGTTAAAAAAGGAGGAGGAATGTTTTGGGTGTGCCCTGGTTGGAGAGTGTTGGCATGGAGAAGCTGCAGGTGGACTAACTAGAAGTGGGACATCTTAAGTGATTGGTTTCAGGAACATATTTGGCTTTCCCTACTTAGTTCTGAGCTGGAAGCAGGGTCAAAAAATAGAGAAGCTGGCAATCATTGACTGAGTCCTGACCATTGTGGGCCAATTGCTGCAGAGGCAGCTTGGCTTACTGAACTAGATGCCACAATGGTTAGTGGGTCAGAGTCTTATTATCATATTTGGTCTGGCTATTGTTTGCTGGCATATTCAGTCTCACAGGCCCCTTTTGGTCATTTTTGTGCTTGAGATAGGTTGAACAATTCAGGGAAGGCTAAAAACCCAGATCTTCCCTGCTCAAGCCTTGTTCAGTTGTCTCCATGGTCTACTGCATCACGAGATCTTCTTGACCCTTTTGTTGTTGTATCATCATGGCAAGCATCTGACAAGAAAGTAACTACACAGAATCACTTAAGACTCTAGAAAGAATGCAATGAACCAGCACCATGACCAGTATGACAAAAATAAGAACAATTAATACTCGGTATAAAATCTTTGAAACAAAGAATCCCAAATGCCCAACTCAGGCCAAGAGAACTCATCCCATAGGCCATGAGAATCAACCTTAGAGAGCCAAGTAGCTTTATTCTTAAAATGATGTATATCCTATTCTATCTCCCCTATTTCATTGATCCAAGTACCACAAGAAATATTGGTAATGGCACAGACACCAAAATGGCCAGCCAACAACAAAATCTGCAGCAAAGCAATTGTCATTCTCTACGCATGGACACAAGTTAGGACTGACCTGTATTCCATGTAAGGTATTAACCGTATCATTAAATCTTCCGTCAGTTAGTAATAAGTTTTTACTGTCTTTTCTATTTGTGTGATTGCCACCATTGGGAACACTGCTCTATCACTTGCATAAACAGTGGGTCAGCAGTCCTCTTAGGGAGGGTGCCTCCACCATCAAAGGTGATCTCCTTTTGGAGCTAATACATGAATCAGAATTCCCAGCCTTGGTGATTTATAAAATTAGTCTCTCTACGGACGTACAAGTCTTGGAATTCCTCACTTGCATGAGGTGTGAGTATGAGGCAAAGATAACTAGGCATCTCTAGCCCACAAAGGAAGTAGCATCCAACAGGAGTGCATGGAAATCCAGGAAAAACAGGATTTGCACATGACACAAGGCCAGAATGAAGGCCTTACATTAGCTGGATCACATGTTCGGATCTTTACTAGTCCTTTTCTTTTTCATTTGGCAAGTATTTAGCTCATTGCCTTGCAAAGTTTGTTGGATTCAAATTTAGATTTACCTAGCGTCTAATCAATAGATTACAATAATTTGTTCTTTTTCTGAGAGAGATAGAAACACTAGCAAAGTTACAGTTTGATTTGTCAAAGGTCATTTTCCATGTAGATTCAAGTCAAAATGCCATCAACTGTAATTCCCTGTGGTCTAATCTGATGCGACCAGAATTGCCGAGAGGTTTGTATCTTGGGGATACAGTGATGGGTGGCATATGCAGCATTTAGGAAAATTGAGGGCAGTGGTCACTATTTGGGAAATCTAAGAATGGCATTAGAATGAATATGTTCTGATCTAACAATTATAATACAAAGGAAAGAAAAGAGAAAAAGGTCAACCATCAAGGAAAATGAAAAGAGAAGTGATTATAAGCAAACAGATAAAAAAACAAACAGGAATTATACAGGGGTCTTTGTCTGATATCTTGAGCAGAAGTTGTCTACATTCCAAGATCGTCAGCATGTTCAAAGATCTTGAGTTAGCTGTCTACTTCTGAAAATAAGCAGCTTCTAGAATATTTCTGAGAATTCTCAGTTTGAGTTCCCCTATTAGAGTAGACTTCTAATTGGATGGATTCTCAATTGTTTCTTTAGTGGTGAAATATGAACCCAAGGATTGACCTTCTGGGTTTCACTGTTGTATTTGTTATTAACAGCACCTAATAAGATTACTTCCTATGAGTTTCAAGAGAAGTTTTTCCCTGAGGTCTCCTCCAATAGACAAAAGCTCCTGATTGAAGACGAAGAGACTAAAGATCATATTGATGTTGTGGAAAGGCAGATTTAACCTGTTGATAATAAGATTTGTTATAGTACCTGAGTCACTTGAAATATTTTGCCATCCTTGTGTGCTGCAGAACAAAGTCTAGCATCATAAGTGAAATCTCTAAATGCACAGGACTTCCAGTTTTCAGCTCGTAGAAGGATAACCAATGTGTCCCAAGGGAGTGAACCATATGGCAACTGGGGTAATGGGAGTAACTTTGGCCAAGGGAATGCAGGCATTTCTAAAAGTTTTGCTAGGTATCCTTGATAGATGTCACTGGTTCTTTCAACCTTTTCGGAAAGTTACGGGTGGTAAGGGCAGTGTAGTTACTGAGTAAGGGGTAACACCTTATAGAGTTATTCTATGTTTTGCATAAATTTGCACCTCAGTCACTTGATATAAGAGTTGGTAAACCAAGGTTGGAAACACAAAATCCAACAGCATTTTAGAGACTGTATCTTTTGAGAAAAGAAAGGGTTTAACCCATCCTAAAAACAGACGTACAATAATGAGAACATATTCAAATCCCAGGGAGGGAGAGAGCTAGATAAAATTCATTCAAGGTGGTCAAATGACCCTTACAGTTTTGGTTCATGTCCATGATCTGTCTTTAGAGTTTTTCTGGTATTATATTATTAACATACGGCAAATGACCTGAATATAACCTCTCCTGGGTTTTTGTTTGTTTTTTAGTTTCCCAACCAATGTTGATTTAAGATATTAAGCAATCTATCTGTAACATGATGAGTGGTTTCATGGAGAAATTCAGTTAATATCTATTTGAAATCATCTGGTGCCACCAACCAGCCATCTTGTAATCATAGAGCTTATCTGAGAGAAGGGTACAAATAAATGTTTTCCATTCTTCCTTTTCAAAATAAGGAGCTGTAGTTTGATATTACCTAATAGCCTCTTTGAACCTCTCCTGAGGCTTATCCTTTAAGGATTTAGATAGGATCATAACCTTAGTTGAGGCTGCTCGTTTGCATAATCATTTGATATTTTCCTTCAGCTTCCATATTTTCTCCTTTTGCATGGGTCTCAAACTTTATAATAGCTGGCACTCTAGGAAGTGGACGTGCATTTAAAAGTTCCTCAACCTGTTGTCCATTTTGGTGGATGCTGCCCCAGAGGTGGTAAAGCCTCCTTTTTCCTAAAGCATCCCAAAGCCATGCTCTGCTCCACAGGCATACTTGCAATCTGTATAAACATTTACTCTCCATGTTCTTTGGCTAATTTACAAGCTCTAGTAAGTACAAAAGGTTCTGCCTTCTAGGCTGATTTTATCCCAGCTAGAGAACTATATTCTAAATGAGAGTTTCATTTAGTGAGAGCATATCCTGCTTCATGGCCTCCAGTTTCAACTTTGAGGTATGACCCAACAACAAATAATCATAGGTCACAGTTCTCAATCAAAATCTCTATAAATCTGAGCAAGATACAGAAAGTTCCATATTTGAGATAAGACAACCACGAGGTTCCCTTTTTATTGTAGGAGCGAGAGAGTGGAGAGTGGCAGGATTCAGGATGTTGCAATAGTGAAGAGTAATGGAAAGGGAGAAAATAACAGAATCTCAAGAGGTTAATTGGATTGCTGAAAAGTATTACGTGTTCTCAATCAGTAATGAAACTGTATTGTGTAAGAAACCATAAGGTCAGCTAGGTTACCCAGAACTAGTTTGACAAAAGCATCAACAAGTTTTGAAGTGGCAGCTATTGCTCTAAGACAAGGGATATAAGACTTGCAACCAGGTCAAGGGTAAAGCTATGGTTACCAATCAGGGTTTTTTTTGTTGTTTTTGTTTGTTTGGTTTTTTGCTGAGGAAGAGTAGCCCTGAGCTAACATCCATGCCAATCTTCCTCTATTTTGTATGTGGGTCGTCACCCCAGCATGACTGACAAGTGGTATAGGTACGCTTCCAGGATCCCAACCCATGAACCAAAGCCACCATGTGTAGTGGTTCAGTTCAGCATGCTCTGCTTCGGCAGTGGCTTTTGGCAGTTTCCATGAGGTTGAGTCAAACTCACAAAGACTTGCCCAAATTGCACATGCACAAATAGACAAAAGGACCTTTTGTAGGTCAGGAAGACTCATTCATGTTTGGGCTTCCTGGGGATAGGATCTCTTATTGATGACTTGGTCAATTCATAAAGAGGTGTTGCAATCTCAGAAAAACTTGACACCCATTGCCTGCAATACCCAGATGACCCTAGAAATTCTGCTATTATTCAAACTTTAGCCTATTCGTAGAGTGCTTTTCCCTCCTCAGTTAGATCATACTCTAAATAATGGACTGGGTTTCGGCAAATTTGTAATTTAACTTTTGAAAATTTATGTCCCTTTTCTGCTAAAGCTAACAGCAAGTAAATGGAATCTTTTTACAGACTTCCTTGTTATCTAAACAAAGTATTTGTTCTTTGAACAAATCATTTACATATTATATCAGAACTGAGTCACACAGGAAATTTGGATCTTCTAAGTCTTGAACGAAGACTTTGGAAAAATAGGAGGGGGCTTCAGTGAACCCCTTGAGCATAACTTTCCACATATATCACTGTCCTCCACAGGCATTGACTGTCCTCTGCTAGGAGAACACTAAAAAGAGCAGAGAAAACTTCCACTGCGGTGAAACAGGTGGCTTTGGGCAAAATTGATGCCAGAACGTATTTGGGTTAGGTGTTACTGGGAAGAGAGAGATAATTTTTTTTGGAATACTCTGAGATCTTGAATAAATTGATATCTCATTCATTTGGTTTTTCCACTAGCAGGACAGAAGTGTTACAAGGGCTAGTGCAGAGTATGAGAAGGCCTTTGGATATAAGCCTTCAACTATAGATTTGAGTCCTTCCTTTGCTTCTGGCTTCAGCGGATATTGGAGAAGTTTACACAACAGTTTGGTAGGATCAATCTGAACTTCGATATGCTCTGCTTCAATTATTTTTCCTATGTTGGTGGAACTTTTAGTCCACAGAGTGTCTGGTGTGGCGTTAAGGTCTTTAACTGGGGTGTGCAACAAATACAATGGGGAAGGCAAAGCTATGTCCAGAGCAGGCACAACTTGATTCTGAATATTGGAGTCCTCAAACCTCAAGAAATAGTCCCTTTGGTATTCAATTAATATTACAATTCCATTCACAGAGTATTCTCTCCCTGTTAAATGTTTAAGGGGCAATATCACAGAGCAGGAAGTAATGTTGTTTAGTCAAAGGTCCAAGAATTACATTTAAGGGCTAAGAGTTAGGGAAAATCTGTAGGTTTATATAAAGACCTAGCACTTGTGACCTACGTTTACTCCAGGGAAGAAGTTGAACAAAGGTAACAAGGTTTAATGTAGAAAGAGTAGTGCCACATCTTCCAGAAACTGATGAAGTTGACCATATGTATTGACAGTTAATTCACCTTAAGTGTTTCAGGGTAGAGAGGATATCGGATGATTTTTCTTTCCTTGGGGCATCCTCTTTGATCTGAGTTGAGAGATTTTTCTTTGTCTTGGTTTATCTTATGTAAGATGGGATAGTCTTTTGTTCAAAATATCTCTTCTGTTTAAAATATCTGCAAGTGTCCAAGGGTCTTTTGGGAAATGTGCTACTAGCTGTTTGATCTGCAGGGCCATAACTTGCATCTTGTCTTATTATCCTTTAAAAACAATTTCAAAATGTTCTGCCAGGTGTTATAACACCTGTAGTTCACGTAAAGGGGATATTTCCCATTCAAATTTCATATTTTCTCTACTTGTGTGAGTGAACTATGGTCCAATTGACTTTAATTGCAGTAACATTGAAATGTTTCAATATGGCTTTTAGGATATGAAAAGGAGAAGCTTTCCTTTGCAGAAAGAAGGTCCCTTTCTTGGTAGTTCAATTAACTTTGGCCAGTCAAGATTTAGCATCTCAGGTTCTCATCAGTATATGTACAAATTGATATAGGTCAGGCAACCCTGGGTCTCATATGCATCCAAAAGAATTATGATGTACATCCGAACACTATATAATGTTATAATCCAATGTTACTGCAATTAAAAAATAAATAGAAACAAACAAAAAAAGACATGGGGGAAACTTAATGTATATTACTAAGTGAAAGAAGCCAATCTGAAAGGTTACATACTGTATGAGTCCTACTATATGACATTCTGGAAAAGGCAAAACCGTGGAGACAGTAAAAAGATCTTGGGGCCGGCCCCATGGCCGAGTGGTTAAGTTCGCACACTCCGCTACAGCGGCCCAGGGCTTCGCTGGTTCAGATCCTGGGAGCGGACATGGCACCACTTGTCAGGCCACATTGAGGTGGTGTCCCTCGTGCCACAACTAGAAGGACCCACAACTAAAATATATACAACTATGTACTGGGGGGATTTGGGGAGAAAAAGCAGAAAGGAAAAAAAAGATTGGCAACAGTTGTTAGCTCAGGAGCCAATCTTAAAAAAAAAAAAAAGCTACAGCTAGCATCATATTAAAAAAAAAAAAAAAGATCAATGGGTTCCAGGGAGGGAGGGATGAGTAGGTGGAGTGCAGAGCATTTTTAGGGTAGTGAAATTATTCTGTATGGTACTATAATGATGGATACATATATCATTATGCATTTGTCCAAGCCTATAGAATGTACAGGACCAAGAGTGAGGCCCCAGGTAAACTACGGACTTTAGACTAAAAAAAAAGAATTCTAGATTCTCCTATAAATAGTTGTTGGTGTTCTCTGGGTTTAGAAAAGTCCTTAATTATAGCCTTAAATTTAACATGGGTTTAAGGTTTGAATCTACAATGGCCTGTAGATCTAGCTCAGAGGAGGGATGCATCTTTACAGGCCGTTGCTATTCTGGGGTATTAGGAGAGTCACTGGGAACTGTAAAGGGTCTGGACAAAAGGAAGAGAAGGAAGGAGTCAAAGGAGACATGGAAGGAAAACAGGCAGAAGGACAGAGGGGAAGAGGAGAATCAGAGATAGGGAGTCAAATGGAGGACGAGGGGAGTCAAGATTTATAAGGGAAATGAGTCTTGTTTGTTATTGCCTGTTTGTCAAATTTCTCATTAAATTTGGTCAAAGAACCTTTTTAGTGAAGCAATGTTTAAATCAAAATTTTGTTTGTTGGCCTCTATAAACCAATAAAGCATGCTGCCCTCATTCCCTTGATTTTCTAAGATGATTCTCGAACAATTTTGTTCCAGCCAACTATTCCCCAGAGTGGACACTGAAGGCCTGGATCATCCTTGGTGGAGTTATGCCATTTAGAGATAGGCACAAGAATTAAGACTGTAATGAGAAGACGGATAAGAAGCAGGAGTTTTTCTTGCAGGATGAGAGGATTTACACTTAGATGATCCCATGCGAGCTGGCAACAGGTGGTCATAAGTGATGCTTGTGCAGTTTGTGTTGGGATGGGGAAGCTGTAGGTGGGCTAAGTAGACATGAAACATCTCATATGATTCGTTTCAGAAGAACATTTGTCTGTCGCTGACTGGTTCTGATTTGGAAGTGAGGGCAAAAAATAGAGAAGCTAGTAGTGGTTGACTAAGTCCTGACCATTCTGAGCTGATTGCTACAGAGGTTGTGGTTTGGCTTCTTGGGCTGGTTGCTGCCGAGGTTGTGGGTCAGAGTTCTATTGTCATATATGATCTGGCTTATAATCAAATTTGTATCTTTGTTTTACTTATCTTTTCTTGAGGATAACAGGGAATATAAGAGCAGAAAGTAGGGATATTGAAAACAATTATTAAATGGCAATAGACTGTTAGATTATTCAATAACATACCTTCTTCCCATTAGAATGGCTAGCCATTGACTGAAGAGTGAAGAAATATGATAAGATTGGTAATTCTAAAGTTAGGTCCTAGGAACTCCTGATTAACTGATATTTTATCCCTTATTTTGTGTTACAGACCCCTCATTCTGTTATATTCCAGAGAATCCTCAGAACATAGCACAGAATTGAGAATATATAACAAAGTTACAGTTTTCTACAGTTTTCACTCTATCCTTGTTCACTGGACCTTGCACTCAACTCCTTAATTCCACGCAAGTATGTGCGTATACATGAGGATCTGAGTCCATTCACATTCTGAACCCAGTTCCATGTCTGTAGATTCTATTTTGTCTAGATCTATGCTATCGAATGCTCCCATCCACTAGAATCTATTTATATCCTAAAGCACTGGAATTCTTTTCCCAAGTGGCACCAAGCATGTCTCTGGGACCTGAGTGGGCTTTGTTCGCAGGTCAGTCCTCTCAAAGGTAGGCAGGGCTGTGGGTGGTCAAAGGGCTATTTGCATATGGTAATAAGAGGGCTCTGAAGTGCAGGTTGGGGTATGCTTGCTTGTGCATACAAGCCTCTTCGGCATCTCAGGGTAAGCATGTAAAGCCTTTGTCCCTTGCATACGTACAAATCACTGAGAAGTTCAGAAAACAAAAAACCACCCTCTTTTGTTTTATATTTTCTGGTTACTTATGCTGTGGTCCAAGGATCAGCAGCATCACCTGGGAGCTTGTTAGACATGCAGAAGCTCAGTCCCCACCCCGGACCTATTTAATCAATAATCATTTCAACAAGACTCCCCCCTCAGGTGATTCACTTGCTCATTAAAATCTAAGAAACACTCCTATTGTACCTCAGCTTTCTTCTTTTTTTTATATTTACTTAGGATTGTTGGCCCATTATTTGTTGAGGAGAGCAGTTTCTATGACAGTTTACTCACTTACCTTCAATGCTTTGGATTGCCTGACTTATGGCATGCATTCTATAATGTAAAATGAATTAATTAACATATTAATGAAGGAACAAGACAGTGAGTTCTAGGATTATATAAAATCAATACACTTGCACTGACCCTTACCCCTGGTCTGTTAAGGAATTTAATAACTACCCATCTAAGAGTCACCATGCCAACCCCAGCATCATAAGTAGGCTAAGAAGCTAACGTTGACTACTCCAAGATTCTCTGAATAGTTTTCTGCACAGGATTTGTTGAGATGAGGCAATCTTTAGTTTTTCCCCATGCTAGTCATAATAAAATATGCCTAGGAACACCTGCCAGCAATCGTGACTGCTTTCTACCCTAAAAACTGCAGTAGGATGCTCGTAGATAAAAGCAAAATTCACCTGGAAATGGTAATTGTGTCTGAGCATTTTTCCCTGTAACATCACCAGTTTTACACAGTTCTCTTGTGCTAAATGGGCAATGTAACTTTTATTAATATAATAAATAGTGGTTTTCTCCTTGAGTCTCATGCGGTATTCTGGGTGATAAGATGATTTGTTGCTCCACGCTGCTGTTACTCTGTAATCAGCTTATAATAAAGCTAATTTTATGCTCCTTAACTTTCTAGTTAGAACCTAGGAGGGGATGCTAATGTCTTAAGCCCCAAAGTTGCTTTAAAAATCAGGCATACTCAGTCACATGTGCTAATCCATATTTTTTTAAAGGAATACCCACAGTAAAATACTGCTTTGGGAAACATAAGGTAACAAACCCAAAGTATGCCTTAATTTTAGCACATTTCATTAATTCACCAATTTATTCATGAATTCATTCAATGAGTATTAACCAAAATACTTTTATTTACAAAACACTGCACTAGTCAATGTGGAAAATACAAAGCAAAATAAAATGACTCCCACCCTCAGTGGGTCTCCAACAATTTTCTGTACAATTCTTCTAGGATGATTATAATTTCATTCTTTCATATGTTGAAGAAATCCTAAACATGATTAAATATATAATTGGGTTACCATTATGGTGTCTTTACTCCACCTTTCCTGATCATTCATGCATTAATTCATTCAACAAATAGTAATTGCTGGGACACAAAAAATACTAATATACTGGTTACCTAGTGGTAAACGAGACAAGTAATATCACTAAACTCATGGAACTTACAGTCCAGTGGAAAAAGACAGAAATTAAACTAACAAAACTGTACATAAGATAATTGCAGAGAGTGATAAATTTTATGAAGAAAACAATCAAGACAATAGGAATGAAAATGACTGGGGGATACGAGCTCCTTCAGCCAGAGCAGCCAAGCCTTTTCAGACGATGTGAAATTTAAGCAGATATAAATAATAACAGGAAGCCAGCCATGTGTATATCTAGAAGAAAGATGAGCCAAGCAGAGGAGGCAGCAAGTATAAATAAATTACAGTGAAAACAAGCTTAGTACAAAAATGTTCAAAACTGTATACCCAGGTCAACTAGTTTCACAATGAAATATCCTAAGATATTTAAAGAAGAGAGTCCTAAAAAGTTATTTAAAATTTTCCAAAACATAAATAGTCCCCTATTTATGTTATGAAACTCTTATATGATGTTTATTACCAAACCAGATAAATGGCATACAAAAAAAGATAAAATTATAATCAGAATAGAAGGAGATGAAGAAAAATTCTACATGTTCCAACAATCACATTTACCAACCCACTTAAATCTGTATCTTTATACTCTCCTTTCCTACTGCTGTTTGAATGGACTATCTCTGCTCCCAAAATGAATGGCTCCACTTATACACCAATTAGATCTACAACCTGTTGCTTATTCGAAGATTTAGTTTCAGAAACTCTATCTTTCTCTCACATACCATCAATTTTCCATACACTCCTGGATTATTCTCATCTGCATACAAAAATGCTATCTTTGAAAAACGTAAAAACGGGCCAGCCCTGTGGTGTAGGGGTTAAGTTCATGCTCTCCCCTTCAGTGGCCTAGGGCTTTTGGGTTCAGATCCCAGGCACAGACCTAGCATGGCTCGTCAAGCCATGCTGTGGCAGCATCCCACACAAAATGGAGGAGGATTGGCACAGATGTTAGCTCAGGGCCAATCTTCCTCACACACACAAAAAAACATAAAAAACTCTTGACTGCAGCCTTCTCCAGCTAATGCCCTATTTTTCTGTTTCCCTTTATGGAAAAACTCCTCAAGAGATTTTTTTTGTACTCACCATATATAATTCCTCTCTTACTCTTTCCTGGACCCATTCTAATTGGGCTTTACATCCATCTCACTTCACCAAAATGCCTCTTGTCAAAATTATGAATAATCCCCACATCACCAAGTCCAATAGCAAATTCTTTGTCCTCATCTTACTCAACTAGTGGGCAGCATTTGACACAGAAGATCACTCCCTTGATCTTGGAACACATATTTTACTCGGCCTCCAGAACAGCACTCACTCCTGGTTCACTTCTAAACTTATCAGCCTCCCAGCCTGCTTTGCTGGTTCATACATATTTCACCAATCTCTAAATTTTGGAGCATGCCAAGGCTCAGTCTTTGCATCAATTTTTCTTACTACACTCACTCTTGAGATGAATTCGTGATGTCTTATGACTTTAAAGATTGTCTACATCCAAACAACCCAACAACCCCAACTTGTTTCTCCAGCCCACTGAACTCTGTACTGATATATGGCACCTTCAACTGCATTTCAATCTCACAGGTGTTTCTAACTAGACATATTGAAGTCAACATCTTGCTTCTCCCCAGTTCAAAGCCATTCCTCTATAGCCCTCCTCATCTCAGTTTAAATGAAACTTCATCTTATAACTGAAAATGTGACTCTTAAAAGATGTTTACTGATTAGTGATAACATGTAGGCTAAAAATGTTATGGTTTTATTTCGTTTTTTGTCAAATTGAATTGTGTATTAGTTCATATTAATTTTGCAGTTGATTTTATTGAGTTTTGCAGGTTGGCAATCATTGTCTCTACATAATTCACATGCTAATTTTTTACTTCCTCTTTTCCAATATCAAAACTCATTCCTTTTGCTTTCTAAGTTATTACAATGAAACTTGTAGAGTAATGTATTATTCAACATCTTTGTTGAATTTCTAGTTTTTAAAGGGAATACTTCTGGTGTTTCACTTTTAAACATAATGTTGACTGTTGATAGCATAAATAATCTTTGCAATTGGTAGTCTACTGGTTAAGATTCAGCGTTTTCACTGCCGCATCCCGGGTTCATTTCCCGGTCAGGGAACCACGGCACTCATTTGTTGGTTATCATACTGTGGTGGCTTCACATTGCTGTGATGCTGTGTGTCCACCCATGGACAGATTACAGTGGAGCCTCCAGATGAGATAGATCAGGAAGAGGAATCCAGTCACCCACTTCTGAAAGATTGGCCATGAAAACCCTATGAATAGCAGCAAAGCACATTGTCTGATACAGCACCAGAAGTGAGAGGAGGGTGAAAAAGACCAGGCAGGGTTCCACTCTGCAGTACACAGAGTTGCTAGGAGTCAGAACGAATAGGAACTGACTCAACGGCACTAACAACAAAATATTTAGCATATTGAGGGAGTATACCAGTCTTCACTTTCTAAGAATTCTTTCAGGAACAGATGCTGAATCTCATCAAAGGGCATTGTTTTGATGCAGGTGATATGCTCTTTTTATTTATATTAATGGCTTGAATTTTAATAATTGGATTAAATCATTCTTGTTCATAGTATATTTTATATGCATCAGCACACTTAGAACTCATTTAGGAGTTTTTCACACATGTGAATTGATTGGTCTTTGGGCCTTTGGATCTGTCTTTGGTTTGAGTGGGGTTATGCTAGCTTTACAGATTGAATTCAGATCATGCCACCATTTTCACGTAGAAGAATCAAGCCTTTTTCGAATGTGTGTGGGGTGTGGGGAAATCCCACAATAAAATCACATGGGCTAGGGCATTTTTGGAGATTAATTATTGGTCACTTTTCTAAACACTTTCATAGTTATTAGTCTATTCCTCTAATTTACTTCTTGATACAGTTTGGCTCACTTTGTATTTGCCTTAAAATTCTCCTTTTTATCAAGACTGGTAAGTTTATTAATATAAGCTTTAAAAAGTACCTTCTCACAAATATTTCAATATCTTTCCTACATGTGGCTCTATCTTCTCTCCATTTTAATGGATTTTTGTTTTCTCCTTTTTTTCCCTTACGTAAACCTTCCATGAGCTTGAGTATTTTATTAACTTTTCATTTACTCATCAATCTCTTGTTCTTTTGTTTCCTAAATCATTAACTTCTGTCTTTACTAATCCATTCTTTATGATTTTCAGTGTTTAAAAATTTTTTTTGCAGCTTCTTGCATTTAATGTTTTGTTTTATTTTCTCTTCTATTATAATAAAAGGATTCCAGACTATGGATTTCCCTCTGAGTACAGCTCACATTGAAGTGTTATTATTTTTTTATTGTATGCAATTATAGTTTTGATGTCATTTTGTTACAAGAATTATTCTGGAGAGTAATTTTTTATTTCTAAATGATTGATTTTTGTTGTGTTTGTTCTTTTCATTTGTGATTTTCAAAAGCAGATCATACAATTGCATGCTGTTATAGTTATGAATCCATATAAACAGGCTTGATTATTAACCTGGGAGTAATTGAGAAAACCACTGTGGCTTAATCACTGAAGTTTAAGCTATGGACAAAATCAATCAAATTTTTACTATAGAAAAGTCTTTCTGATTTCCATGTGAAGAAGGCAGTTCAGAGGAGCAGGATTAGATACAGGAAGACAAATTCTTAACAAGTGGAGTAATCTAGGCAAGAGATCATGGTAGCCTGAAATAAAGGCCAGTGGGTATGGAGAAACACGGATGCATTGATGCCATAGTTTAGAAGTAGCGTCAGCAGATTGGTGGTTGATCGAATGTGGATAGAAGGAGAGGAAAAAATAAAAGACACTGGGGATTCTAGCTCGAGCAACAGAGTGATTGATGTTGTCCATCACTGGTATAAGGGGAAAAGGAGGAGGAGCAAAGGTAGAAGAAAGAAGTAGTGTAGACAGGTAGAGTTTCTGGTACCCATAGACTCTAAGGTGAGATGATGTGTAGGCAGCAGAAAACATAGGTTTGAATAAAGAAAGAGAGTAAAGATCTGGGCAAGAGATGGAGATTTGGGGGTCGTTAATATATACCTGATAATAGAAATCAATAAATGAGTCAGATTTGAATAGCTTATAATAGAATCTTGAATTCTGGGAAGATATCTTTTCTTTCCTCTTCTTTTTTAAGGTAATCACTTAAAAACAAAAATGTACTTAATGTTATATGCAATTTTGTTCACTATATTTTAAAATGGGGTCATTTTATGCATACCTCCTTTCACTTTAGGGTTTTTTTCTTGATCAATATTTGTAAAGATAGTGATCCTTCAAAATTAACTGGTCCGGCTCTAATTCATTCCTTTTTATATCAGCATTATAATCCATAGGGCAGAGAATAAGAAATTATTGAACCACTTTTTTTAGTTGAGTATTTCCTCTGTATTCCATTTGTGCCAAGACAAACACCACTGCAATAAACATCTTTGAAAATAAATCCTTAATAGTTGAGGACACTGGCAATATGACATGGTGGAAACAACTTTAGCCTTTTTCTGTCAGCTCTACGTTATGCTTAAGAAAGCACTAACTCCTTCCCTGGTGTGATCAGAGTGCTAGGAGTCAAGCTTTGTAACTGTGCCTCCAGGAAGTGAGTGACAGGACCTTTCATTCTGCATTCACGATGGGAAAAAGGGCAGTGGATTAGTCCATCCTCTCGCTTGATTGTCATAACAAAATGCTATAGACTGGGTGGCTTAAACAACAGAAATTTATCTTCTCACAGTTCTACAGGCTGGAAAGTCCAAGATCAAGATCCAGCAGTGTTCAGTTTCTGGTGAGAGCTCTCTTCCTGGCTTGCAGATGGGCACTTTCTCATTTTGTGCTCCCATGGCTTTTCTCGGTGTGTGCGTAGGGAGAGAGAGAGAAAGCTCTCTCATGTCTCTTCTTATAAAGCCACTAATCCCATCATGAGGGGCCACCCTTCATGACCTAATCTAAATTTAATTACCACCCAAAGGCCCCCAAATACCATCACATTGGGGGTTAGGGCTGCAACATATGAATTTGGTGGGGGCACAAATATTTGGTCCATAAGAGAGGCTGAGTTCAAACCTTCTGGTTGACCAGGATTGATTGCCTTATGCATATGGCTGTGACCAGTTTGCATAGGACTTTTCAGGAAACCACCTCTTTTCCTAGGAGGCCAGATTAATGGGGATCAATGTCGGACAGTATTACCCCATCCTTAACATGTTTTGATAGTTTTCTTTTGATTATTTCTCCTCCTTCTCCTTCTTCAATTTTTTTTTCCTATAGGGTAACATTCACAGGTTTCAAGGATTAGGATATAGGTATTTGGGGGGATCATTTTTTTGCTGACCACAGGGGTGATGAAAATTTGCATGTCTCAATTGTAGAGTGATTATAAAAGTGTACATAATTCTTTAAACTGTACACTTAAAAAGAGTATACATTTTAAAAAACTGGAGAAAAATGGAAGGAAGGAAGAAAAGAAGGAAGAAAGGAAGGATGATTATCTCAAAAATGGCAGACGTGAGCAATTTGTAAAAGAAGAATGGCCAGAAACTACAATGCCAGTGAGCAAAGAAATGCAAATTAAAACCAAAAGATACATTTGGGATTTTTTAAATGACAATGTTCAAGATTGAAGAGTGGTGGGAAACAAGCTCTGTCATAAATGTCATAATTTAGTACTTTATTTTTGGAAGACATTTGCTCAGAATATAAAAAAGAAATAAAATGAGCATCATTTTTCAACCACTAAGTCACTTTAAGGAATTTGTTTTAAAGAAGAAATCTTGTATATATAGAAAGCTTTACTAACGTAAATGCTAACAACAGCAGTTTTATCTTGGAAAATTCTAATCAACCTAATTATTGAATACAACTAGAATTGAAGAATATTCAAGAACAAGTAAAATTATGCATAATATATATTTAAGAGAAATAAAATTTATAGCCATGTATCTACAGCAGAATCTAATTTTTTCAAAAGAAAACTACATTTGTGCATGGAAAAATATTCCTCACATAAGTTATTTCTTCTTTTGCTTATCTTTATTTTCCAAATTTTCAACATAAAATATATATACATATTTTTACAGTAAGAAAAGGACACTTTAAACACCTTTTACCCTCCCCCCCAATAAATACCGGTTTAATTTTTCTGCCACTTTGCCTTTCTAGAAAGAACCATGAGAAAAGAATGGTCAGAAAGCCAAGTCCAAAACTAATTAGATTCATTTTTGAAAATCCACAATCAGGAAGACCCTTGGGAGGAAGTGCATAATTTTGCAGCAACAGGCCAACCCACTTTATCTTGAGTCCTTGTTCAGGAAACAGACTGAGCACTGACCCAAACTAGAGCCATCTCAACAAGCCTCTGTTTTCTTTAGAGACAGAACACGTGTTGCATTTATCAATATTGACTTCCTTTCTCCACTGATCCTCTGCAGAGTGTTGTCACTTCACAGATGTTTTATCTCTTGGGGAAAATGTCTTAGTGTTTCTTTGGGTCCAGGAATTGCTATAGACATTCCATCAATACAGTTAAAGTTTTGTTGGTAGAAAGAAAGCGTATTTATATGAAGCTTTAAAAACAAATGTCATGGGGGACAGCCCAGTGGCATATCAGTTAAGTTCGCACATTCTGCCTCAGTGGCCCAGGGTTTGCGGGTTCGGATCCCGGGTGCGGACCTATGCACTGCTTATCAAGCCATGCTGTGGCAGGCATGCTACGTACAAAACAGAGGAAGATGGACCTAGATGTTAGCTCAGGGTGAATCTTCCTCAGCAAAAAGAGGAGGGTTGGTAGCAGATGTTAGCTCAGGGCTAATCTTCCTCAAAAAAAAAAAAAAGATGTCATGATAGTAAAATTGTCAGAGAGTCCCGTTCCTGAGGACTAGTGTAATAAATACTTTTCTTCCAAGGGGAGTATTAGAGTTTTAAGACTAGAAATTTATTGGTACCTTTAAACATATTTCAAATTTTAAATCAATACATTATTTGTCTAAATTTCAAACAAGGACACTTTTCTAATATGATAGAGACTCATGTTTGGGTCTGATTTCCAAATAAGTCAATGCAACAGATGTTGAATCAAAATCAGTTAGAAGACTGTCACTAGAGTAAATATTAACACTATGAGGCAATCGTTTTCAGATTTGGTTGAGAGACACCAGAGGGTGATATCGATTCTCTAGAGAGCACTAGCTGTGCATAATCCTATCACTTTCACTTCTTTCATTGCTAAATATTTCCAGATTTAGTGCTTTCACATTCTCTACTCTGTCTCACTGTACTTTGGCAGTCTAGCTGCTAATTCTGCTATTCAGAATATTAACCCAAATATTTATTGCCTATTTTGTTAGGGTCACTCTAGCTGATGTAACAAACAAACCCCCAAATTTAGTGACTAAAACAATAGAACTTTTGGGATTTTTTTCTTTCTCCTCTAACATACTATTTGTGTGTTTCTACTTGATGGCATTCTACTAATTCAGGAATTCAATTTCCTTCTCTCTTGAAAAACGAGGCCTCATAATTGTCAGCATCTAATCAGCAGAAAAGAAATATGGTGATGACACACTCAGTCCAAAAGTAATGGAACCCACTTCCATTCTTATTCCATTGATAAGAACTACTCATATGTCCACACCTAACTGCAAGGGATATCGGGGATTGTAGTCCTTGGATAGAAAGCTGCTCCCCAGAACTTCTCTACACTATGGAGTAGACCAGTACTGGAACCAAATCTAAAACAAATGAGAACCAATATGGAAGAAGCAAAGTCAGGGAGACCCTTAAGAGGAAATACACAAGTTTTTCAACAACACATCAATTAGTCCATTAAAGCTCTTAGATCTGTTAGGCACATTCCACATGGCCCCATGGCATTCACTCTCCATTGCATTCTATAAATATTTTGGCCCAAAGCTGACATGAATGGAAAGATTTTACAAAAACTTCAAATTACAATATTTTATCTTAATTTCCTCCAGCTCTTACTCCTTCCCAATACATGCTGGTCCACTGTCCATTCACAAAGGATCAGTTTTTCCCAGTCTGTGAACAACGGAGATCAGAAAATATACTCCCAGTCCATCTGTTCCTTAATTTCTTCTTCAAACTCTAAGATTCTTTGTACCATTGACGATTTTCTGATCCCAAATTGATCATGGAGCCATAACAGTACCTACGTTATCTAAATTTTACTATCATGAATCTGACTTTTCTACCCAAGGGGGATGCAAAAGTCTAGCCATCTGCCCTATAGAAAGAAATCAAGATTTCTAACATATAATGAAAGGGGGGCCAGATTCAAAGCCTTTGCCCATCTAACTTCACTCTAATTCTACAGAAGAAACATCGGTCTCCTACCAACTGAACTTGCTAGTACCAAAGACAGGGGCAGAACAAAGACTAAAAATTTTCATAATTGTCATTTCGTATCTGAATGCACATTACAAAAATAGAATCTCATTGCACACAATTACTCTGGCTTTGATGTATGATAGGTTCTCCTCAGTCTGGAAACACATCTTTAGCCTCTCATTTGCTCATACTTTTTCAAGAATGCAGCCTTCACATACAAAATATCAGAGGAGCAAATGAATTGAGCACTTCTGTGGGAGCACGTAGATTTCCTTAATCTAAAGGAAGTCAAATTTCCAGAAAACACACAAGAGGAATAAACCATCTTTCATCTCCATTTCAGGTATCATAGGCAGCCTCAGAATTTATACAGATATGTAGCATTTTGTATTTTGCCTAAATGTATTATCATATAAAATCAGTTAAACATACTCTTTGCCTTTGAAACAAGCTTGGTTTTTGGCAGATCCTCCAAATATACATATACACACCACTTCTAACTATAAATGCACACATACCCATTCATAACACATCTTTATGAATAATGTGGATGGGCATTTTGAATATTTATGATTTGAAGGTTACCAAAACATATCTTAATTTATATCAACAAACTCTGTAGAGTTAAAATACATACCAATAACGTCTCGAGTTTAGTAGGTCACTCTCCTTTGCTCTCCTTATTCTGGAGTGTGGACAGGTCAGGGTGTGCCTCAGCACAGGAGCATCATCTCATTGTGTTCCTTGTGAATGATGCCCCCAGAGGTGTGTAACACACCAGAATGGAGCACAGTGGCAGCACTGAGCACAGTGGAGAGAAAATTTCCTCCTCTTGTCGCTCTCATGATAGTTCATTTATTCTGTGTCACCTATGATGTGGCCATTGAACAGTTAGCCCAAACATTAGTTTTCAAAACATTGCTTGGCCATATGCTAGATACTATAAAACTCATTTAAACTTTCTGATCTTTTTACCCACTTTTTACCTAGGAACAATATAATGCCTTCTACACACACTGCTGTGAGGGTTGGATTAGACTAAAGTTGTTAAGCTAAATAACCACGTTGAAATGTTCAGTACCCATAGAATCTACGGTGGAGTTGAGGGCACTCATCCATTAGAAGGACAGAAACTGCAGCCAGCCTGTGGCCGAGTGCTTAAGTTCCCTCATTCCACTTCGGTAGCTCAGGGTTCGCCAATTTGGATCCTGGGCGTGGACTTACGCACCACTCATCAAGCCATGCTGAGGCAGATCCCACGTGGAGGAACTAGAATGACCTACAACTAGGATATACAACTACGTACTGGGGCTTTGGGGAGGGAGGAAAAAAAAAGAGGAAGATCAGCAACAGATGTTAGCTCAGGTCCAATCTCCTCAAAAAAAAAAAAAAGGAGGACAGGAACATAGGTCAAGCAAAAAGGGATCCTTTAAGGTCATTTTCCTTTGCAGACTTGCCCTGGGGGAATATTATCCCTCAGAAATATATGAAGTATGTACATAGGGAAGTGAAATGGGGAACTGTCACTTCTGATTAGTGTTTCTACTTCACAACTGGAGATCTAAAACATCTCAAATGTCAATGTGCCAGTACCAAGCTAGCTACTTTCAACTGTTTGCGTTCTGTCTGCACTACCATTAAAGTATATAGCAAAAACTTGTCTTGTGTTAACCATGTACACACTCTTTGTCTTCTCAGAATGAAAGCTATATCCAATCCTTGATCGCATCTTTCTTATCACTGCATGCCTCCAATACCCAGCACACAGCCTTTGTGTACAGTAAGTGCTCAATAAATATTGGTTGCATTGAGGAGTGACCAAAAAGCAAAGTAAATAAAATACAGGTGATGAAATATGTATGTATAAAACATTCTATCTTTTGGAGGACTTAGAAGTAACACAAAGAATCTAGGGACTTTTACTAATACAATTGGGGCTATAGCTTTGAGAGAGTTATACACACAGAATCAAATCACAGAGGCAAGTGGCAGCAGCAGCCCAGCGAGAAAGAACAGTCCATGCTCTCCCGATGCAGAACAAATAAGCTTGGAGAAATATGGTAATTGCTCATAATATGAAATTGACGAGAGAATGGGGACCCACCTTGCCATTCGATTACTACTTAGTCAATATTCAAGCTCATAAGAAAGTGAGCAGATGTTAGCCAAAACAGATGTGAAAATACATATAATCGAATAAGGACTAAAGGGATTTGGCTGCTTGCTTGCAATGTATATTTGTTTGATGGAAGAAAAAAAAAACCTTCAATCTTAACCCAACAAAAAATGAGGCGTATTTGGTTCATTTCTTTTTTTCAGTTTTGCTCTATTTCCCTCCAACAAAATTTATCAAAAGTTTGAGATGAGGCAGTTGACAAAACTTTTCACCATTTGTGCAGCTCAGCAAAATCACCCCTCTCTTCCTAGTCAGGGGCCCAAGATGGGACTTAAGTGGGAATTTCTTGTTTATAATAAGTAGGAATATCAAAATAAGGGGGATCAGAGAGCTAAAAGTATCAACGACCTAAAGACCAGAAGCTAGAGAGTCACAAAACCATGTGAGGCTCAAGCATCAGTATCTTTTCCAAGAGTCTAGGTAATTCTAATGTATAGCTAATGTTTGAGAAATACTGAATTAGAGATAAGACAGATCTTCCCATAAGCTGATGGTGGTGACTTGAGACCTAAATCCTCAGCCATTCCCTGGAATCTACCTGAAGGGGAAGGAACTGGCAACAAATACTTCAAGATACCAGCTCTAGTCAAGCACATTTGATTTCACAACCAGGCTCTGGTCCTATGGAGGACAAAGAAGGAGAAAAAGGAGGAGAAAGAGGAAGAAGAGGAACGAAAAGAAACTTCAAAACAACCCAGTGAGGTTCATGGCTGCACACTCTGGAAGAAGCTACATTGTCCAGTTTCCTACTTGGGCACATCTGAAATGGACATTGGTATCCTGGAGGATGAAGCAGGTTTTCTATTCTGGTTCCTGCTGGTAGGATGTTAGGGGCTCATGGGTCACAGTCTCCAAGAGTCAAAGACGTTATAGCCTAGCTTATGCTTTCTTTGACAGTCTTAAAGCTTAATAGTTTTCTTACCTGTTTGATTGTAGTCAGTCCATGAGGCAAAAACCACACCCACAGATTTTTTTTCTTGACAGACTTCTTAATTTGCTACATTTCTTTGTTTTTTTCCACCCCTTACCTGTAGACTCAATGGTGATCACCTTGGGCTCACTAGCGTCTGTGGAAAAGCTGTACTTTGTCTTTTTCTTTGCTAATTTGTTAGTCCAACTGAAATCATCTGCTGGTCAACACTTAATCCCCTTAGAGGTTTTAACAGTGAGCAGGACAGCTATACTTCTGATTTGGTCGTTGCTGTAAGTCTCAATTTTAATTGCATCTTATCTCTTAAAGCATTTTAAAATTTTATCTTCTACTATTTGTTGTTGAGAATGGGTACCTTCCAACTCTCCATATTGCCAAATTTATGACCAGTCTCTAATCCCTTTCTTCCATGCTTATAAATCAGGATATTCTTTTCTGAGGTCATCTCTCAGTGTAATATTTTATGAAATGTAATCAATATCAATCAACACATGCTACTAATATTTCGTTTTCCAATGTCTTTCTTTAGGGCCACCCATTCATTAGTTACCTGATCTGCCTTCCCTGTTATCAAGGTTTTAACAAATAACTTGCCATTGCAAAACGTGGAATACCATCCTTCCAGGTTCAAATAACAGCCTTGCTCTCCACATCCATCCCTAAGGCATTTTATGCTTTTTTGTTATGGCAACATCCTACTTCAAGTTACCAATTAACCACCTTAAATGCTCAGTGGCTTAAAACAGTATGGTTTATTTCTCACTCACATTATACGTCCATCGCAGGTCAGCCAGGGGCTCTGTTCCATGTAGTCTTCACTCGACAATAGAGCAGTCATTACCTAGATTCCTGTCAGTTGCTGCGGCAAAGTTAAATCGCAGAGTTTCACACAACAGAAATCAGATTCTCCAGTCTGAAAGTGAATCATGTTCCTATCACTCATAGTACGTTGGCCAATATTTGCCACATGGCCACACCTACAGCAGGACCAGGAAGTGCAATCCTACCATTAGTTTAACAGCACTACTGAGTACCACCCCCCCTACAATCTAATCTTCACACTACAGCCAAGTGAGCTGTTTAAATTATGTCAGCTATGTCACTGCTTTGCTCCAAACCCTCCAATGGCTTTCCGCTCCAGCCAGTAAAAGAGCCGAAGTTCATACAGTGGCCTCCAGGTTCTCCATTATTTGGTCATCTGCTACCTTCCCACCTCATCTCCCACTCTTTCCCCTTCTTTCTCTCTGCTCCAGCCACACAAGACTCTCTGTTGGTCCTTGTACATGTTAAGCTTCCAACTGACTCAGGCTTTATACTTGCTATTCCCTTTGCCTGAAATATTCTTTCCACAGATATTTACATGACTCACCCTCCACTTTTTTCACATGTCCACTCTAATGTCACCTTATCAGAGAAGCCTTCCCTGACAACTCTATGTAAAATGACACCCAACCCAGGCCAGCTCCGGTGCGCTAGTGGTTAAGTTTGGCACGTTCCACTTTGGCAGCCTGGGTTTGGATCCTGGGTATGGACCTACACCACTCAGCTGTCAGTAGCCATGCTGTGGTGGTGGCTCACATACAAAAAGAGGAAAATTGGCAGCAAATATAGCTCAGGGCAAATCTTCCTCAGGAGAAAAAAAATGACACCCCCTCTCCACCAATGCTATTCTCTAAGCTCCCTGCTCTGCTTCATTTTTCTTTAGTGCTGAGTCCTGACTGACATAACATATATGAGTTTATTGTCTCTATTCCCCCAGAAAATATCAGGCTCTTGAAAGAAAGACTTTTGTCTGTTTTATTCAGTATAAGACCTTAGGAGACTAATATAAGCCTGGCACCTAGTAGCTGCTCAATAAATACTTAATGAATGGATAAATCCATGGATCAACACACACAGGGCTGGTCCCAAAGCAGCAAAGCACTGACTGACTAAGACACAACATACCAGAAGAAGTATCAGAGTTTTTGGGGAAAAAGAAGAAAAGGAAAAAGGTAAAAAGGAAGTTAGCAAAGACAAGTTTTTCTTCTTCCCAGTCTCTCCCAGAACTTGTCTGGTTTTTGAGGGATCAGTATTTAAGAGGACACAATAGGGCCAGCCCTGTGGCCAAGTGGTTAAGCTAGGCATACTCCACTTTGGTTGCCTGGGTTTGGTTCCCAGGCATGGACTTACACCACTCATCAGTGGCCATGCTGTGGTGGCAGCTCACATACAAAAAGAGGAAGATTGGCAACAGATGTTAGCTCAGTGAAAATCTTCCTCAGCAACAACCAAAAAAGAAGGACACAATATACTGAAGAAAATAGTTGTACCTAAATTTCTTCTTCCTACTCTTCATTTTCTTGCTGTGACTCTTGAACTTCCACTGGTTTTAAAGGGCATCATGCTTATATTATTAGCACTGAAAAATTGTAGATACAGAAAATATAGACGTCCCTAAGTTGAAAACCAAGAAGAAAATCTGTAAACACATGGAAAAGAAAGTGAAATATGGAATCAGGAAACACTTTTGCCTTGAAGATCTATCATGAAACTTCCAACATGTAATGTAAGAAGATCTAGATGAAAAAGTCATCAATCTCCCTGACATACCAGGTGGTATTTTCCCAATTCAACAAAATAGGAAACTAAGTCATAGAACAGTGTAATTAATTGCCTATAGTCAGAGAAATTATGAGCAGCAGAGATAAGTATACTACTAGAATTTCTGACCCTGGTTTATTTGTTTCTTTTCTCCCCTACAGTACCCACATATTAGGTTTCATTCCAAATTCCACTGGAGGCAGGATTAGGTAATTTGTCCTCGACAGCAGAACTTGCATTTGAGAAAACCAACATCACACTCTAAAATAACAGATAAAAATATTTCACAAAACCATAAACGTCAAATGCAAAAATCTACACAAAATAGGAATTGGAAGAATGTTTGTAAACGAAGAGTTTTATATCCTGTTTTTGCTAAGAGAACAAAAATTACTGCAATTTTGTTTATTGCTCACCTTCCTTTCTCCTCCTTGACAACAGACTGAGTTTCTTCTGGTCCAAAAACTGACCCTAAATATATACCCACATGAAGACTAAGAGGCTATCTGGTCCAGTCTTTCCTGAGCAGTTTAACTCACAAATCCCCTTCTCATAATCTTTCAAAATATAAACTTTCAAATTCATTTCTAATTTTTTCTTGGTATCCAACAAATATGTAAATTTCAGCTTAAAAAAATCAATTTGTACACCATGATCAAGTGAGATTTATCCCAACTGTGCAAGGCCAGTTTAACATTCAAGAATAAATTAACATAATCCATCACACCAACAGACCAAAAAAGAAAAATCACATAATTGTATCCATCAATGCAGAAAAAGCATTTAATAAAATCCAACACCCATTCATGATAAAAACATCTCAGTAAACTAGGAATAGAGGGGAACTTACTCAATTCAATAAAGGCTATCAACAAAAAACCTACAGATAACATTATACTTAATGGTGAGAAACTCAAAGCTTTCCAATTAAAATCAGGTACAAAGCAAGGATGTCCCCTCCCACAACTACTTTTTTTTTTATTAATGTTATGATAGATTACAACCTTATGAGATTTCAGTTGTACATTATTGTTAGTCATGTTGTGGGTACACCACTTCCCCCTTTGTGCCCTCCCCCCACCCCCCCTTTTCCCTGGTAACCACCGATCAGATCTCCTTGTCAATACGTTAACTTCCACCTATGAGTGGAGTCATATAGAGTTCATTTTTCTCTGACTGGCTTATTTCGCTTAACATAATACCCTAGAGGTCCATCCACGTGGCTGCGAATGGGCCAATTTTGTCTTTTTTTATGGCTGAGTAGTATTCCATTGTGTATATATACCATATCTTCTTTATCCAATCATCAGTTTCTGGGCACTTAGGTTGGTTCCACGTCTTGGCTATTGTAAATAATGCTGCGATGAACATAGGGGTGCAAGGGACTCTTGGGATTTCTGATTTCAGGTTCTTAGGATAGATACCCAGTAATGGGATGGCTGGGTCATAGGGTATTTCTATTTTTAACTTTTTGAGAAATCTCCATACTGTTTTCCATAGTGGCTGTACCAGTTTGCATTCCCACCAACAGTGTATGAGGGTTCCTTTTTCTCCACAACCTCTCCAACATTTGTCGCTCTTGGTTTTGGATGTTTTTGCCAATCTAACGGGTGTAAGGTGATATCTTAGTGTAGTTTTGATTTGCATTTCCCTAATGATCAGTGATGATGAACATCTTTTCATGTGTCTATTGGCCATATTCATATCTTCTTTTGAGAAATGTCTGTTCATGTCCTCTGCCCATTTTTTGATCGGGTTGTTCGTTTTTTTGTTGTTAAGCCGTGTGAGTTCTTTGTATATTATGGAGATTAACCCTTTGTCGGATAAGTGGCTTGTAAATATTTTTTCCCAATTAGTGAGCTGTTTTTTTTGTTTCAATCCTGTTTTCCCCTTGCCTTGAGGAAGCTCTTTAGTCTGATGAAGTCCCATTTGTTTATTCTTTCTATTGTTTCCCTCAACTGAGGAGTTACAGTGTCTGAAAAGATTCTTTTGAAACTGATGTCAAAGAGTGTACTGCCTATATTCTCTTCTAGAAGACTTATTGTTTCAGGCCTAATCTTTAGGTCTTTGATCCATTTTGAGTTTATTTTGGTGTGTGGTGAAAAAGAATGGTCAATTTTCAATCTTTTGCATGTGGCTGTCCAGTTTTCCCAGCACCATTTGTTGAAGATACTTTCTTTTCTCCAATGTAGGCCCTCTGCTCCATTGTCGAAGATTAGCTGTCCATAGATGTGTGGTTTTATCTCTGGGCTTTCAGTTCTGTTCCATTGATCTGTGTACCTGTTTTTGTACCAGTACCATGCTGTTTTGATCACTGTAGCTTTGTAGTATGTTTTGAAACGGGGGATTGTGATTCCTCCAGCTTTGTTTTTCTTGCTCAGGATTGCTTTAGCAATTCGCGGTCTTTTGTTGCCCCATATGAATTTTAGGATTCTTTGTTCAATTTCTGTAAAGAATGTTCTTGGGATTCTGATTGGGATAGCATTGAATCTGTAGATTGCTTTAGGTAGTATGGACATTTTAACTATGTTTATTCTTCCAATCCATGTGCATGGAATGTCTTTCCATCTCTTTATGTTGTCATCAATTTCTTTCAAGAAAGTCTTGTAGTTTTCATTGTATAGATCCTTCACTTCCTTGGTTAAGTTTATCCCAAGGTATTTTATTCTTTTCGTTGCGATTGTGAATGGGATTGAGTTCTTGAGTTCTTTTTCTGTTAGTTCATTGTTAGTGTATAGAAATGCTACTGATTTATGTATGTTGATTTTATACCCTGCTACTTTGCTGTAGTTGTTGATTATTTCTAATAGTTTTTCTATGGATTCTTTGGGGTTTTCTATATATAAGATCATGTCGTCTGCAAACAGGGAGAGTTTTATTTCTTCCTTACCTATTCGGATTCCTTTTATTTCTTTTTCCTGCCGAATTGCTCTGGCCAACACCTCCAGTACTATGTTGAATAGGAGTGGTGAAAGTGGGCACCCTTGTCTTGTTCCTGTCCTCAGAGGGATGGCTTTCAGTTTTTGTCCATTGAGTATGATGTTGGCTGTGGGTTTGTCATATATGGCCTTTATTATGTTGAGGTACTTTCCTTCTATACCCATTTTATTGAGGGTTTTTACCATAAATGGGTGTTGGATCTTGTCGAATGCTTTCTCTGCATCTATTGAGATGATCATGTGGTTTTTGTTTTTCATTTTGTTGATGTAGTGTATCACGTTGATTGACTTGCGGATGTTGAACCATCCCTGTGCCCCTGGTATAAATCCCACTTGATCATCGTGTATAATCTTTTTGATGTATTGCTGTATTCGGTTTGCCAAAATTTTGTTGAGGATTTTTGCATCTATGTTCATCAGTGATATCGGCCTGTAGTTCTCCTTCTTTGTGTTGTCCTTGTCAGGTTTGGGGATCAGAGTGATGTTGGCTTCATAGAATGTGTTAGGGAGTACTCCATCTTTCTCAATTTTCTGGAACAGTTTGAGAAGAATAGGTATTAAGTCTTCTTTGAATGTTTGGTAGAATTCTCCAGAGAATCCGTCTGGTCCTGGACTCTTATTTTTGGGGAGGTTTTTGATTACCGTTTCTATTTCCTTACTTGTGATTGGCCTATTCAGATTCTCCATTTCTTCCTGATTCAGTTTGGGGAGGTTGTAGGAGTCTAGGAAGTTGTCCATTTCTTCTAGGCTGTTCAATTTGTTGGCATATAGTTTTTCATAGTATTCTCTTATGATCCCTTGTATTTCATTGGTATCTGTTGTGATTTCTCCTCTCTCATTCCTAATTTTATTTATTTGAGATTTCTCTCTTCTTTTCTTGGTGAGTCTGGCTGTTTGTCAATTTTGTTAATTTTTTCAAAGAACCAACTCTTTGTTTCATTGATCCTTTCTACTGTCTTTTTTGTTTCAATACCGTTTATTTCTGCTCTTATTTTTATTATTTCCCTCCTTCTACTGACTCTGGGCTTTGTTTGTTCTTCTTTTTCTAATTCTGTTAGGTGTCGTTTGAGGTTGCTTATGTGAGCTTTTACTTGTTTAGTGAGGTGAGCCTGTATTGCGATGAATTTCCCTCTTAGGACTGCTTTTGCTGCATCCCAAATGATTTGGTATGTCGTGTTCTCATTTTCATTTGTCTCCAGATAATATTTGATTTCTTCTTTAATTTCTTCAATAATCCATCATTTGTTCAGAAGCGTGTTGTTTAGTCTCCACATTTTTGCACCTTTCTCTGCTTTTTTCTTGTAGTTGATTTCTAGTTTCATAGCATTATGGTCAGAAAAGATGCTTGATATTATTTCAACTCTCTTGTATTTATTGATGCTTGCTTTGTTTCCCAAAATATGGTCAGTCCTTGAGAATGTTCCATGTGCACTTGAGAAGAATGTGTAACCTGCTGTTTTTGGAGGAAGTGTTCTATATATATCTATTAAGCCCATCTGGTCTAATTTTTCATTTAATTCTATTATTTCCTTGTTGATTTTCTGTCTGGATGTTCTGTCCATTGGTGTTAATGGTGTGTTGAGGTCCCCTACTATTATTGTATTGTTGTTGATATCTTCTTTTAGTTCTGTTAAGAGTTGCTTTACAAATTTTGGTGCTCCTGTGTTGGGTGCATATATGTTTATAAATGTTATGTCTTCTTGGTGGAGAGGCCCTTTTATCATTATATACTGTCCCTCTTTGTCTTTCTTTATCTGTTTTGCTTTGAAGTCTACCTTGTCTGATATTAGTATAGCAACACCTGCTTTCTTTTGTTCATTATTAGCTTGGAGTATTGTTCTCCATCCCTTCACTCTGAGTCTGTGTTTGTCTTTGGGGCTGAGGTGTGTTTCCTGGAGGCAACATATTGTTGGGTCTTGTTCTTTGATCCATCCTGCCACTCTGTGTCTTTGGATTGGGGAGTTCAATCCATTTACTTTTAGAGTGATTATTGAGATGTGGGGGCCTACCACTGCCATTTTATGTCTTGTTTTCCGGTTTTCTTCAATTTCCTTTGTTTCTCGTCCCATGGTTTAATCTGTTCTGATGAAGAGCTGCTACTCTCTGTTGTTGTCCTTCTAGTTATCTCCTCTGCTCTTGGTTTGGCAGCCCCTTTCCTTTTTATGATTTTTCAGGAATAAGGGTTTTCCTGAGGATTTCCTGAAGAGGAGGTTTTGTGGCAATGAACTCCCTTAATTTTTGTTTATCTGGGAAAGTTTTTATTTCTCCATCGTATTTGAAGGATATTTTCGCTGGGTAGAGAATTCTCGGCTGTAGGTTTTTGTCCTTCAGATTTTTGAATATATCATTCCACTCTTTTTCTAGCCTGTAAAGTTTCTGCTGAGAAATCTGCTGATAGCCTGATGGGGGTTCCTTTGTAGGTTAGTTTCTTTTGCCTGGCTGTCCTTAGTATTTTCTCCTTGTCATTGACTTTTGCTAGCTTCACTACTATATGCCGTGGGGTTGGTCTTCTTGCATTGATAAAGTTTGCAGATCTATTGGCTTCTGTCACCTGAAGATCCATCTCTCTCACCAGATTTGGGAAGTTCTCAGCCATTATTTCTTTGAATAGGCTTTCTGCCCCTTTCTCCTTCTCTTCTCCCTCTGGTATACCTGTAATCCTTACATTGCATCTCCTAATTGAGTCTGATAATTCTCGGAGAGTTTCTTCATTTCTTTTTAGTCTTACTTTTCTCTCCTCCTCTGCCTGCAGCATTTCTATATTCCCATCTTCCAAATTGCTAATTCTTTCCTCCATATTATCAGCCCTACTGTTCAGTGCATCTAGATTTTTCTTAATCTCCTCTATTGTGTTCTTCATTTCCAGTATTTCTGTTTGGTTCTTCTTTATAGTGTCAAACTCTTTTGTGACATAGCTCCTGAACTCGTTGAGTTGTCTATCTGAATTCTCTCTTAACTCATTGAGTATTTTAATGATGGCTGTTTTGAAGTCATCGTCATTTAGGTTATATATTTCATTTTCTTTGGGATTGTTTTCTGTGTATTTTTTATTTTCCTTCTGTTCTGGAGATTTAATGTATTTTTTCATATTGCTTGATGTTGTAGATTTGTGCCTCCACATAGAGATAGAGTTTAGTTGCTCCTTCCACTTGTTTCTGCTGGTGTGGTGGGGGAGCATCTGTTTACACTGCACCAACCAGGAACCCTATCCGCAGTTGCTAACTGGGCCTGGGCCCCTCCTTGTAGTCACAGTGGTCCTTTGGATTCCCTCTTCTGCCATGGGGGCCGTCAGAGGGGGGCTTCAGGCTGCTGGTGTCTACCGTTGCAGCCCACCTAGACGTGCTCCCTCCTTGGGGTCTGCAACGGTGTTATGGGCTTTTCCAGCGGCCAGGGGTAGGATCACTTATATTTACCGCTCCGTCACTGTCGGCACCCACAAAATCTCACTTGTCCACTATGGGTCGCAGCAGAGCTATTGGCATCTTCTACAGTCTGTGGTTAGCTCACCTAGCTATGCTACTTTTGTCCCAAGGTCTTCCAGCATTGTGGCTGCCGGATGGGTGCTCTCTACTAGTGCTGTGCAGAGGCTTTCGCTGAGGCTGCTGTGAACCTGTAGGTTTCCCCCCTAGGCTACGGAGCCGGGTCACTGGAACTCCACCCAGCCCCAGTCCTGTTCCCCAGGATCTCGGGGAGCCCTTTGCCCTGTCTGGGGGATAGCCAGAGACCCTGATTTCAGTGGTAGCTGGTTGGCTGCTGCCCTGCCTGATATTCTCCACTCCGGGACCCTCCCGGTGTTGTGGATGCTGGGCGGAGCCCCTCCGCTAATGGCAGACAGAGAGTTTTGTCTGCTGTCCCGGCAGAACTCTGGAGCTTCCCCCCTGGGCCGCAGAGCCGGCCGCTGGAGCTCCACCCAGCCCCAGTCCTCTCCGAGATCTCCAGCAATCCCTTGCCCTGCCGGACAGGCAGTGGCAGTTGGGGGTCGCAGCGCCCTCTGGGATTCTCTCCAGGACTTTCCCAGCATTGTGAATGCTGGGCATGGCCCCTCCACTAATGGCAGACAGAGAGTTTTGTCTGCTGCCCGGGTGGAACTCTGGAGTTTCCCCACTGGGCCGTGGAGCCGGCCGCTGGAGCTCCACCCAGCCCCAGTCCTCTCCAAGATCTCCAGCAATCCCTTGCCCCGCCATGCAGGCAGTGGCAGCCGGGGGGCCGCCACACCCTCTGTGATTCTCTCTGGGACCCTCCAGGTGCCGTGGACACCAGGCGGGATCTCCCCGCCAATGGCAGGGCAAGACTCTCCCCGCAGGCTCAGGTGTGTAACTCTGGAGTTTCCCTCTGCGTTTAAGAGTAATTGCGGGGGGTTTAAGTAGGGCTTTGGTCACCTGTTTCCACCGTCGCTCCTCTGGTGTGCGCTCACTCCTGTCCTAGGTGTGTGTTGATCTTCTGGGGGCGTCCGTTGGAAGAAAGCCACTTGCAGGTACTAGGCTGTTCGGTCAGGGTCGGAGAGTTTTCACCTATCTCCACCTCCTCCCAGACGGAAGTCCGTCCACCTTCCGATGTATAGTCGTGTGGGTCTCTCAGATCTCCTGAGGTGCTATCTGGATATCCTTCGTTAAGCGATGAGTGTCCAAATAATTGTAGACTTGAAGGGGGAGAGACAAAGAGGACTACTCACAGTGCCATCTTGGATCTTCCCTCCCACAACTACTTTTTAACATCATATTGAAAGTCCTTGCTAATACAATAAGACAAGAAAAGGAAATAAAAGTTATACAGATTTATAAGGAAAACATAAAACTGTCTTTGTTCACAGATGACATGATTGTCTATGTAGAAAAATCTGAAAGAATCAATGCAAAAACTCCTGGAATTAAGAAGTGATTACAGCAAAGTTTTAAGATACAAGGTTAAAATGCAAAAATCAATTGTTTTCCTATATACCAACAATATACAGGTAGAACTTGAAATTAAAAACACAATACCATTTACATTATCACACACAAAAAAGAAATACTTAGGTATAAATCTAACAAAATAGGTACAAGATTTAAATGAGATAAACTACAAAACTCTGATGAATGAAATCAAAGAAATAAATAAAATGGAGAGACAGTCCATATTTATGAATAGGAAGACTCAATATTATCAAGATGTCAGTTCTTCCCAACTTGATCCATAGATTCGATGCAATCCCAATCAAAACCCCAGCAAGTTATTTTATGGATGTCAACAAACTGATTCTAAAGTTTACATGGAGATGCAAAAAAACAGAAGAGCCAACAGAATATTGACACAGAAGAACAAAGTTGGAAGACCGATGATACCTGGCTTCAAGACTTAGTATAAAGCTACAATAACCGAGAAAGTGTGGTACTGGCAAAAGAATAAACAAATAGATCAGTGGAACAGAACAGAGAGCCCAGAAATACACCCCCATAAATATAGCCAACTGATCTTTGACAAAGAAGCAAAAGCAATGTGACAGAGCAAAGATAATACCTTCAATAAATCTGGTGCTGGAACAACTGAATACCTACATGCAAAAAATGAATCTAGACACAGATCTTACACCCTTCACAAAATTTACTGAAAATAGATTGTAGACTTCAATGTAAAACACAAACAATAAAACTCCTAAAAGATAACCTTGGGTATGGTGACGCCTATTTTGATAGAACACCAAAGATACATTCCATAAAAGAAAGAACTGATAAGCTAGACTTCATTAAAATTAAAAACTTCTGCTCTGTGAAAGACAATGCTAAGAGAATTAGAAGACAGCCATAGACTGGGAGAAAATATTTGCAGAAGATGTATCTGATAAAGGACTGTTATCCAAAATATACAAAGAATTCTTAAAATTCAACCACAAGAAAACAAACAACCCAATTAAAAATGGGCAAAAGACTTTAACAGACCTCAACCAAAGAGGATATACAGATGGAAAATAAGCATATGAAAAGATGCTCCACATCAAATGTCAACAGGGAAATGTAAATTAAAACAACGAGATACATCTCACACCCATCAGCATGGGCAATATATGAAGCACTGACAACCCCAAATGCTGGCAAGGATGTGAGCAACAGCAACTCATACACTGCTGGCAGGAACACAAAGTGGTACAACCACTTTAGAATATAGTTTGGTGGTTTCTTACAAAACTAAACATACTCTTACAATATGATCCAGCAATCATACTCCACAATATTTACCCAAAGGAACTGAAAACTTATGTCCACACCAAAGCCTGCACACAAATGTTTATAGCAGCTTTATTCATAAATTGCTAAAACTTGGAAGCAACCAAGATGTCCTTCAATAGGCAAATAAACTGTAGTACATCTAGACAATGGAATATTATTCAGTGCTAAAAAGAAATGAGCTATGAAGCCATGAAAAGATATGGAGGAATCTTAAATGCATGTTACTAAATGAAAGAAGTCAATCTGAAAAGGCTACATACTGTATGATTCTAAGTATACGACATTCTGGAAAAGGCAAAACTATGGAGACAGTAAAAAGATCAGTGGTTGTCAGCTTGTGGGTGGGGTGAATAGGCAGAGTAGAGTATTTTTAGGGCAGTGGAAATACTCTGCATGATACCATAATGATGGATATATGTTATTATACATTTGTCCAAGCCCATACAATGTACAATACCAAAAGTGAACCCTAAGGTAAACTGTGGACTTTTGGCAGTTACGATGTGTCAATGCAGTTCATCCTTGGTAAAAAAATGTTCCATTCTGGTGAGTGATGTTGGGGAGCCTATGTATGTGTGGTACAGGAGTACATGGAAAATTCCCTCTTCTCAATTTTGTCGTAAACCTGAAACTGCTCTAAAAAAATTGTCTTAAAAAAAGAAATAAAATTGATTCTATAAAAAAATTAATGTGTAGATTAGTAAAAATTTTATTACATAGTACATTACTCAATATTATGAATAATATATAACAGAGGCCCAACAACAGTAGGATACGCAACCTTCTCAAGTGCACGTAGAACATTCTCAGATTGGCCATGTGTTAGGCTGTATAACAAGCCTTAGCATATACAAAAATATTGAAATTACACAAAGTATGACCACAACAAACTAAATAAGAGGTCAATAACAGAAGGATTTGGGCAATTCACAAATACATGGACATTAACCATGGACTCTTAACTAACCAACAGGTCAAGAAGAAATCACAAGGGTAATTAGAAAACACTCTGAGATAAAAGAAAATAAAAGCACAGCATGCCAGAACTTAAGGGATGTAGACAAAGCGGTACTCAGAGGTTACATACAAAGTGACCACAGGTTTCGAGCTAATGATAAACTAAGTGATGAGAACACTTCCTTGAACTAACAATTCCCTGGACACGGACATGGACAATCTCAAGATGCCTACTTAAAGAAGCCCATTATCAACTTTAACGACTTGAACCACTTCCTGCCTCCACCCCCTGAGCATCTGCAAACTGTTGATCTACTCCAACCAACTCATTTTGCAGATAAAGAATCTGAGAGGTAGAGAGAATGACACTTGCCCACTGTCACACAGATGAGTAGTGACAGAGCCAGTATGCAAAGCTAGGCTCTGGGTACCCTGTGCATCAAACCATGCTTAAACCAGTCACATTTCACACATACACCGCTACCAGCTCTTGACTTTGGTAGTGCTATTAATGAAGTAGGATAGCAGTTATTAACCATGTTTATTTCCACATCATACTCATGAGACAAACTAAACTGTGAAAGAACTCAAGCTAGATATAAATCTTTTCAGCTTTGTGAGGTTAAAGAGTCACAATTAGTTTTCTTCTTGCAGGATGTCATCATTCTCTTGATTTCAGACATTGCTTTCCATCAGTCCACCCCTCGGGATGGGTACTTGCTAAATTCATGATTGTATGCAGTGGTACAGATAAAATGTGTCCTGAAATTTGTCCAACTGCTCATTTGTGAAGTTATCTCTGGAGTTGATTATCTAGTTTCATGCCTGCATACAGGTTGCAGAATAAAATATGTGTCTCCTTTCACTAGTAACTAGGACAATTGTGTCTTGAACAGGTACAGGAAATGCAATCCTAAAATTCGTCTAGTGCTGTCTTCTGTAGAGTACAGATGCCGACACCTGCCATACTGAGATTTAGCCTTCTTCTTCAAGGAAGGTCAAAGGACTTGTAATAAGCTTAGACCCTATTCCAATCAGGAAAAAGTCACACACATGTAGAAAAGGGAGTAAACTGAAACTTTGTTAAGGTTGGTGTCAGTCCTTCCAGAATAAGCCACCATGAGGCTCCTATTGCTGCTTTCCGCACAAAAGCCGTGAATATCTTCTCTCCAGGATATTTGAAAGCTCAAAAATATATTGAGTTCTGCTTCTGCCCATGAAAGACAGCCAGCTGCAGCAATTTCCCTCCCACAGTAAACAACTAGAAAACTGAACAAAATATGTTAAATAATTGTTTTCAGACATTGGACATAGGCAACTCAGGACAGCAATTCCCGAGAAAAGGAAGACAAATAAGGTGAGCCCAAAGACTGTACCACCTTACTTCCTGATGAATGTTTCAGGCCACAGCGCAAGGAGAAGGAACCCAAAGGAGCCCAGCGGCCTCACTGAGTTGAGGAAACAGAGGTACCTAGAATTTGTGAGGCAGTACCTCAAAAAGAAGAAAACTGTACAGAGAGAGAGAGAGAGCAAGCTCCCAGTGAAGCTTTAGGTGACTATCGATCTGTGAATGAGGGAGAGAAAACTACCTGATACTACAGTAAGAACAATGGGAAAGCAGAAGGAAGAACAATTTCCAGAGCTCATATGAAGCTCTAGAAACAGTCCACTTTTGAAGCAGCTAGAGTGGAAAGACATTGTGATACAGGAAGCATTGACAGAATCCTCAGAAGGGTATCACCTTAGCAGCGGGGATAAAAGCCCTAGACTAAAGGTCGTTTTGGGAATGCCCTAATAAAGCTTAAAAACCATTTCCAAAAAGATCTAACTGGTTCACACTAATTTAGCTAGGTACTAAAACAAAATCCAACACTCTTGGAAGGAATACAACAAAATCCAGCAACCAATGATGCAAAATTCACAATATACAAAAATCAATTGTGTTTCTTCTACTAGCGAAAAATAATTGGAAATTGAAATTAACAAACGCTTCCATAACATCAAAAATATAAAATAGTTTGGTATATAACTAAAAAAATACATGCAAGATGCAGTCACTAAAAACTATAAAACATTGCCGAGAGAAATTAAAGAAAATTGAAATAAATGGAGAGAAATACCATGTTCCTAGATCAGAAGTCTTAACATTGCTATCAGTTCTCCCCAGATTGATATATAGATTCAGTGCAATCCCAAAGTAAGTCTCACCTGGCCTTGTTGTAGAAATTGACACTGTGATTCTAAAATTTATATAGAAATGCAAAGAACCTAGAATAACCAAAATAATTTGAAAAAGAAGAACAAAACTAGAGCACTCACACTGTCTGATTCTAAGACTTACTAGAAAACCATGCTCGTCAAGAAAGAGTGGCTTTGGTATAAAGAAAGACATTTATATGTAGCAATGGAAGAGAATATAGAATGCAGGAATAGATCACACTTATATGGTCAATTAATATTCAACAAAGGCGTTAAAGTAATCCAATGGTGAAGGATACTTTTTTCAACAAATGATGCTGGAACTGGTCATTCATGTGAAAACAAACAAACAAAAAATTAGCAAAGACACTTATCTTGCACAGTATACAAAACTAACTTAAAATACATCAAAGACCTAAATATCAAGTCAAATTATAAAACCTTTAGGAGAACAGATAGGCAAAAATCTTTGAAACTTTGGGTAACATGACAATTTCTTAGATAAGAGATGAAAAGCATAAACTATAAAAACAGTTAATAAAGTGGCCTTCATCAAAACTAAAACTTTAATTTCTTTGAATGATTCAATCAGGAAGTAAAAGTCAAGCTACTAGGAGCTACTATTTGCAAAACATATATATGACAAAGAGCTTGTATCCAGAATACCTGAAATTTACATAATGTTATAAACCAACAGTAACAATAAAAAAATGTTTAAAATCACATGTGCTTAACATTTTCATCTAGCCCATCTGTATTCTACACAGATAATATGTTTCTGGATGAACAGTTCACTCAGCCCTGCGGCTCACCTGCATGCAGGCCCTTGTCATCCTTCCACAGGAAGTCGTATCAGGGCATTGCACCTCCAACGATGGCATCTTGGCCCCGTATCACCATGACTTTGGTGTTTGAGGCCATCTCATTTGAAAGACCTGATCAAAACAGGAAGGTGGTCACACTGTGTAGTCTTCAGGGTGCCAGAACAAGGATATAGGCTAATGGCAGAGCTAGAGCTAAGGCAATTAAGAAATAGCTAGATAATGCTAATATCTTTGTCCCAGCCAATAGAGATGGAGGGCGTAAAGCAAGGACATGCACTTTCTGAACATACGTAAAGGTGTAATGTACAGGCATTTAGAAACAGGTGACTTTTTTTTAAGGATTGGCACCTGAGCTAACAACTCTTGCTAATCTTCCTTTTTTCTTCTTCTTCTTCTTCTCCCCAAAGCCCCCCAGTACATAGTTGGATATACTAGTTGTAGGTCCCTCCGCTTGTGCTATGTGGGACGCTGCCTCAGCGTGGCCTGATGAGCAGTGCCATGTCGGCGCCCAGGATCCCCACTGGTGAATCCCTGTGCTGCCGAAGCGGAGCCCACGAACTTAACCAGTGGACCACAGGGCCAGCCCCTCATTTTTGAGTTAGCAATTATAATGCTAGATTTTTCATCTTGCAATTCTTTCAGAACTATCATTCCTCTAAAATTAGTACTCTCAGATCTGCTCTCTCTTTTATAACTTCAATGCCTGCTCCCTCATCATTTGGGGATTGTCTCTCAGACTACCTACAAGCTTTTAGGTGTTTCCCTAGGATGTCAAACCTCATGTCTAATTTTCCTGAGACAAAGAATTCTCTCCCTCTGCCCTGTCTCTTGGGGATTAGTGACATAGATCTATGACTACAAAAAAGAAAATACGACATTTGCATTGTAGTTTGGGGTTTTTTCTTGAAGCAGTTAGCAAAATCTCACCTTTGAACTGATAATCAAAAACAGTTTTAAAATTAAAGATTCAAGGTTAGGAGAGGATGTCATCCATTTTTCTAGTGTGGGTGACCCCAGGGGACAGAATTTTTGTTGGTTTCAGCAGTACAGCTTTTCTCTTTCTGATTATCTGAGTTATTTGGGTAACTGTTATAAAGAATCACAGGGGGGAAAAAGTCTTATGCCACAATCACTCAATGAATAGCACTATTGCAACTTAAACTTTTATCAATCAAAAACGAAAATTCTCTCAACATAAAAAGCTTCAGTACCACTGAGGAAGCCGCATCCTGTTCAGCAACTTCTCAAACAGGCACAGCTTAAGTTGTCTAGAGTCATAGACTAATAAGATGGAAGATTTCATTGGGCCATCTGCCCATCCTCTGTCTCAGGTTAAGAACTTCAACATCCCTGGCAGGTGTTAAGCAATAGAGAGATTACAGTCTGCAGCCCCCAATCCGTTATGTTAGAAAAGGCAGATGGTTAGGAAATGTTATCTTACTATTATCTAATCCCTTCATTATCTATTCACTGGCCTTGTGTGTCTTCTGAAAAAACAAAAATAACTCAACTCTTTCATTAACATAACCAGTGTCCTGTCTCTCTTCAGTCTCATCTTCTCCAAGCCATTGTTTCTTTAACTGCTCAGGAGACTCATGGCAGAGTCATCAGCCTGATTTCTTGTCTTTTTTTTTTTTTTTCCTGTGAGGAAGATTGGCCCTGAGCTAACATCTGTTGCCAATCTCTCTCTTTTTTGCTTGAGGAAGATTGTTGCTGAGTTAACATCTGTGCCAGTCTTCCTCTATTTTATGTGAGATGCTGCCACAGCATAAGTTGACGTGTGGTGCCAGGTCCATACCCGGGATCCGAACCTGCGAACCCTGGTCCACTGGAGCAGAGCATGGGAACCTAATCACTACACCACTGGGCCTGCTTCCCTTTTTTCTGTTAATCAATAAATGTTTCCACTTTCTATAAGTCCCTTGGGAAAAGTTTTTTCCAAAAATTTAGTTTCTCTGAAATCACTCCGTTTTATCTCATCACTTTAATTTTATTTCTCCAAGTTTCCAAGGTTTGAGTGAAGTAGACATCGGTCTTTCTGGCATTCCTTGCAACATTTTTCCCTCGTTTGGGGAGTAATTATCCCAATTTTTCTGATCTTCCCTTGGGGATACAACACTACCATGCCACACTCTAACTCAATACCACTCTGATTTTATATGTGTGTTTATACGTATATACATGCATACATATATGTTACATACATATATAGAGAGAGATCTTTTATATATCTACAGATCTACATATATCGTTATATACAGATATAGATGTAACTTTCGACTTCTGGTACGCAGAACTAGATTTATCTTACTTCATTTGCAGCGTTACGTCATTAATATATTGTCATTGGTTCAAATTTGTCCTCTTTTTATGTTTTATTTTAATTCGTATTTTCCCCCTCAAAGTCAGCCTTTTTGTATGCTTGTGCTTCAGATCCATCTCCCACAGATTTTACTCTTTACATATATGCATACCAATGTATGATATTTAGCAATGCTTGGTATATGTTTTATTTATTTGCATAAACAGCATTGAGCTATACATCCATTCGGTTTATTGTTAATAACATTTTAATCTACTCACATTAATATATGTACAACTAGTTCATTTCTTTGGCATCCTATGTAGTAGGCCTTCAGATGAATATTTTATACCTTATTTATTTGTTTTTCTATTTATTTCTAGTTTGTTTTCATCCCTTTGCTACTCCAAACAATGCTGTCATTAACATTCTCACACGTGTGTCTTTGTGTACCTGGGCAAGACATTTTCTCAAGTATATACTTGACTGTGCAATTGCTGGGCCTTACAATATGCACATATTCAATTTCTCTCAATGCTGCCAAATTGTTCTTCAAAATAACTGCTCCATTTTCTCTTCCACAGAGGAGCGTGAAGGTTCCCATTTCTTGACATCCTCCTTACCCTTCAGTTTATCTTATCTCGGCATTCTTTCTTCCCCTCTGGTCACAAATTAGTCATTGAAATCATTCTGATAATTTGGGTTTTGTTTTCTGATGTGCTGGTCATGAGTCTGATCATCCATTGTCATCTCAGAAGGCAATTTTCCCCAATGAGTCTCAGGTCGTGACTGACAGCCCGCATTATTTCCTATTTAATTCCATTTGAAATTTATCACTATCTTTTGGAGGAAGAGAAGAACAACTGTGTAAATGGTGTAATTTCCTGTGATAGCATTTCCCAAAAACCTGTGAAAAAAGATCTTCATACTTCTCAAACTCTTGCTAACAGCATTTTTCTCTAAATGATCTTTTATGATTTATCATTTTTATTGAATGATTCCCTCACACCTCATTTCCTTCATTGTACATAATGCTATTTGACCATGTGTAACACAAATTCCCCTAGCAAAGGAAAAATAAAAGGGGCAGGAAAAATTAATTTGCTTTTTCCAGCTATCATTTGGCTGCTTCTTATGCAGCAGGCATGTGTAAGGGCCCCCGCATCTCCAGCCTGTCTGGGGTCTGGGGCAGGTTCCCCTTTTATCTTGGAAGTGAAACAAAGGAAATAGCTGTTCTTGTTAAACACCCATTCAGATTCCACTCTCCGTGTGATGAGCTTCCTACAGCTGCTACGTAAAGTGCCCATTGAAACCAGCCCTGTCATAGAGACTGTAACAAAATAGGAGCAGTGCTAAATACCTGAAAGAGAATCCATTTCCACTGAAAGTGTTTTAACCTTCTTTTAGGTCAAGAAATAGCAATTTTCCAAGCTTCACTATAACCTGAGAATTAATCCTAAGAGGCAGGTGTGCACCGCATACCTCATTTGCTCCACGAAATGCATGGAAAATGCCTCTGTGTAGGATGGTCCTCGTCAGCTGTGTCCCTCCCTTCGGGCGGAGATGTGGCTCTCTGGCCATGGAGCGATTGCTCTTTGAGGGTATTCTTTCACGTCAGAGATTATTAATCTGTTACTTTCTTTAAGAACAAAATTAGGTTAGACTCAAAGGTGACATAAGATGGGAAGCTGTTTTAAAGTTTTTGAGACAGAGTGGGCACTGGGTAAATTTTACAGATGAGTAAACTAAGGCTCGGAGAGGCTGGAGACTTTAGCAAAGGTTCACGGCCGGGGTTATGATGGTCCTACAGCTGGGCACGGCGCACAATCATGAAACGGAGGAGAAGGCACGTGGAGAAGAGTAAAATCAGGCAAGAACATGACGGGCCAAGGTGGTTCCTTACAAGCTGCCTTTGCTCTCTATGAATGACATGTCTGAGTGGGGCCGTTCCCACGCATGGGACAGTCACAAGGAGATGACAATAATTATTGTCACTAACAATAAGTGAGCGCTTGTTATGTGCCAGAAACTGTTACTATTCCATTTAATCCTTCCAACGACCCTATGAATTAATATTAATATACCCATTTTAATGACAAAGAAACACAGAGAAATTAAGCAAATAATCCAGAATCGCACAGTGAGTAGCAGAACTCGGTACATAATCACAGGCAAGCCCCAGTGCCTGTACTTTTTATGTTTATTTTTAAAAACCACATTCTCTGGTCTCCACAACCTAAATAATACCACACACACACCCCTCTCCATGTCTCCTTGGATGAAGAGGTACCTATCCAAGTGCAGGTGGTATCAATCATTGTTGCCTACAACCTGGCCGCCTGGACGCTCTGCTTGTTTATTCGGAGTCAACAGTCTCCCTGCATCTAGAGACATTAAGGGTACATGGTTGCGCTTTGCCTTTCTTTGCGCTAAAAGTGGAAGAGCAACCCGTATTTTTTCTCTAATTTCACTCTTTATTAAATAATATTAAACGACCATTTCAGAATCTAGACAGGGCTCACACTGTATAAAAATATTTTGGCTTCTTTCTACGCTGGGCGCTGAAATACTTTTACTAATAAAAGCCTGTCTTTCTAGCACTGGCACCAGGAAAGAGTGTGAATCAGCCCAGGAATGAGCTGTTGGCCAACGAACTCAGTCAGTCCCTTGACTCCCCAAGATTCTGAGATGACTTTATTCTTTCTGGCACAGTATGTCATTTTTTTTCCTCCTGAATGTGATGCATTTACTGATCCCTAATATAATCCTTCGTTCCTGGGTCAAGGGAGACTTTATGCTGACATATTGGTTGGGAGAAGGAATGGGATCAATTATTTATTTAGAAGGGTGACTCAAACTCTCACCCATGTTTTCCTTTAGTTTTCCACTGTTCTAGCCAAAGTTCTGAAGTGATGTCCTAAGAAGGCTATCAGGGCAAACAGACACGAGTTATCGCTGCTCTTTGCTGCCAGCTGCATCTTTCTTCTTTCATTTACTCATCAAAGAATAACTCATCCCTGGTCCATATGGAGGAATCTAGCAGGATGAGGAATATGTGTTGCACCTGGGAAAAGAGAATGTGAAAAACAATGAACTAAGGACAGTGAGATGCTTGTTCTCCAAAGCAGCCAGGGAGATAAGGCATTGCAAGTCCTAATTAATAATGGCTGTTTTCATACGGTAGGTAATAGTAGTGTATTATAATTTTCAAAGAACAAAAGACATGGCTCTGCTATCAGGACAGGCCTACTACTAACACCCAGAAGGATGACTTGCTCACCATGACAGAAGATATTGAAAGTGTCTGGAGTGATGCTGCCACCACACGTGTAAATCTAGCCCTAAGGCAACTTCTAAGCACTTAGAGTGAATAATAGCTACTATAAGGGCCAAATGTGAATAAATCCAGACACTGACACAAAGATACATACTTGGCAATGGCAGTATTTGATGGAACACAGCTGGTCCCCCCTTCTGAGTTCTTGAAGGAAAACAATACAGTGCTTAAGGTTGTAGGCTCAAATTCCAGAAGGCCTAGGATCAAATCTCAGTCCTACCTTGCATTAGTTGTCTGACCTTGGGAAAATTATTAAGCCATGTTGTGCCACATGTCCCATCTGAAAATTGGTATGATGATAGTGGTAGCTGCCTCACAGGGTTGCTGTGAGGACTAAAGTTACCAGCACATGACAAGCTCATAGAATAGCTAGAATTTATTAAATAAACATGGAATAAACAGTAGCAATTCATATAATTATCAGGTAGTATTGAGGCTTGGTGATTTGGAGAGGAACTTCTAAAACTATACAATCAGATGGTTTTGGTTAAGGATGATGGGATGAAGAAAGATGACAGAATTTTTCCCCCCAAAGATCTAACTACATCAGCCAGGACTGCAACAAAACCGCATGGGCCATGGAAAGGAGCACACTTAACTCCATAAATGTTAAGAAAGAAACAGAAGACTATAGAACATCATGGCATGTCTTATAACGTCCCCACATCTCCTTTCCGTCGCCAAGAAGCCACTCTGGCAGGAAAGAAAAATATGACCCAAAAAATCTCACTAATACACCCAAATTGGGTGAGAAGTGAACTTAGCAGTGACTGTATCTTTTCATCATCTAACTCTGAGGATAGTAAAATGAATTGCTGGAGGAAAACCCTAAAATGGAAGAATTGGACAAACAGGCTGACTCTTGGTGTTGGAAATGAACACTCTAGGTCATGTCACTAAATAAATTAGGGAAAGGACTTCATGAGTAAGTTTTTCCCGATACATGGAAGTAGGTTAAAGACGCTTGACTGGATACTCTGAAACCTGGAATGGAACTTCAACAAATTTCAGAAGAGAAAGCAGAGCCAAGATAGTCTATCAAAGTCTTCATTCCCCTCAAACAAGCTCTTCTGCCATGCCACAGAGAAAGTAACTAGTTACTTGCTTTCAAGAACTATTGAATGATCATCCTTTCAAATGGGTTTTATGTCCAGATCTAATTTTTACTTTAAAATATCTATTATATTTAATTAACAACAATATTTTGTGTCGTGGATTTATTTCTCCAACAAATATAAGATGAATAGTGTTGCCGAGGCCACCTCCTTCAAAATCGTCCCTATGATATCCTAGAAGGAAAGCCTCCACAGGAAAGAAAGTTAAAGTTGCTTTAAAGCTAAGGTCACTTATTTAATCCACTTGGATTCTTTTACCTCTTTTTTTCTTTTTTCTTTTGTTGACGCAATTGCTCGGGATGGTGTGTGCTTTCATTTTAGTTGCTGAACCCAGTTCTGTTTCAAAGCTGGAGCTGGGGAGGGGCCAGCACGAGCACTTCCTGATTTTCACACAGTGGTGGCAGTGAGGGTAAAGAAGAAAGTTTGATGAGATCAATGAGAGACTATTTTTGAGGACAAGGCACTTGGGGAAGGTGGGAAGTCAGAGCATCAGGGGTGAGGAGAGTAATCTGAGGAGTCAGGGGCAGCATGAGGCTCTGTGTTCCAGGAGGCAGCCAGGAACATATGACTGAGCCTGGAATTCTGTTCTCATCAGTCATGAACCTCGCACCCCCTATGCCCCATACAGAGCAGCAAGAGGCTGCAGGCAGCCCTGCTGTTCACAGAGGATCCAAGGCAAGGATGGGCCAGAAGTTTCAATGTGGGGGTTATGTTAGGTCACGGACTACAATGATTTAGCAAGAAATTCAGAAGATACCCTGACAAGTCCAATCTGTCTCTTCATCAACTTTGATATTGGCTGTGTCCCTCAGGCACTGGAGGAAGCAGCCTTTGCTCTCTGCTAGCATTTGCTTTGCCAAAAGCCAGGAGAGGAGACGAAAGTAAGACTTCAGAAGAAACAGTGAGTCCTGAAGCAACATTTGGGCTTTCAATCACTCTCACGCTGATTTCTAGCACCCAGCCTGTCCTTCCAGGCCCATTACCACACCCGTCTGCATCAGGGCCTCCTGGTGGATAAGAAGTGGGAGCTGGAGATCACTTTCAGCCCTGAGGACAAGATTCTGCTTCTTGGAGCTCATTGTCCCCGCTCTTCAGAGAAGACTGCAGCTCATCTCCTGACATCCTCAATGCCCACAACCTGACTATGCCTCCAGGCTTTCCTCCCTCTGTCGTTCTACCGTTAGATATCCTTCAAGACCCCAACTCAATTCAGGCCTCTTCTCTGCCTCTGAGGAAGACACCCAGTGTTCAGATTTTGGCCCCATCGCTTCCTAGCTGTGAAACTTTGGTACCTGGCATATTGGAGTACCCGTTACTTCATCCTGATGTGTCTGATGCCCCCAATTATTCCAGGCAAGTACTCATTTCACCTGTTCTTAACGATGAAACCTGCAGGGCAGGAAGGATTTTAGATGTCTAAATTACTTAGAAGAAATCAGTTTTTTGTATTATGCAAGGATAGAGTATGTTCCTTTTTATTAGTATTAGCATTATCATCATCACTATTATTAAAATAGCATTAAAAGCTACTATTTAATGAACACTTTGACTCTTTCATTTAATCTTTTCAACACCTTTGTGGTAGATGTTTTGGTTATTTATTGAAATTTATTTATTGAAATCCCAAAACCTAGCAGCTTAACATAGTAATTAATTTAACATACCTCAGGAATTTGCTGCCAAAGAATTCTAACAAGGCTCAGCAAGGCAATTCTCCTGCTCCTCATGACATCAATTGAGGTCACCTAGAGTATTCGGCTGGCGGTAAGCTTGTTTGGAGAAACCAAGATGGCGTCTTTCAATGCCTGGCGTGTTGGGACTGCTGGAAGAGTGAGGTCTGCTGGGACAGTCGACTGAAACGCTGACAGATGGCCTCTCCAGCTTGGTAGCTTCAGCACACTCAGACTTCTTAAGTTGCAGCTCAGGATTCCCAGCAAGCCAGGACACAGATGCTGCCAATCTTGCCCAGAAATTGGCAGCGTGTCACTTCTGCCATATTCTATCAGTCAGAGCAGTCACAGCGCCCACGTAGATTCAAGAGGAGGGGACATAAACTTTATCTCCTGATGGGAGAAGTGTTAAAGAATTTGTGGCCCTGTTTAATCAACTAGTAGGTATTATTATTATTATTCTCATTTTGCAAATACAGCCCAAGTTTCATAGCAGCTGATTGACTTGCCCAAGATCACACAACTAGTGGTGAAGGAATGATTCTGAAATGTCTAGCCCTCCATGCTCTCAAGTCTTAACCAGTCATTTGCTCTCTCTCTCTCATTCACACACCAACACACACACACACTGCAGCCGAGCTGGAAATGAATGCTCATTCAAGCAGTTCTGTTACCTTCGTGGAGGAGTGCCATGGGAATTGTAATGGCAATCAGTTTCCCCGCTGCAATTGCAAAGTTGGTTAATGTATTGGCACTAACACAGCGCCTCTTCCCATCACAGCGGAATTGGCTGTTACTGTTATAGTTGGATTATGGCCACTTCTCCCTCCTTTGCAAAATTTAAGTCTGTGATGTTCTCGTCAAGGGAAATGATGATGGAGTTACAGCAGGCCGGTGATTAAATTTGCTCGGCAACAATCCGTAAATAACCTACACATTCCATTTGCCGGCTTTGATTGGGTCCCTAACTTGTACAAAGGGCTGACTTCCAGGTATCGCAGTGGGAAATGAGCCGGGGTGTGGGGAGAGGGCCACGGTGGAAGCAGAGGAGGGGGGAAGCCTATGTGAGAGCCAGACTGCTCTCAGAACTTCAATGAGAACTGATAAGCAGGCAGGATCTTAGGAAACCTCATAAAAAAATTTAAATCAGTTGGCCTCTCTCTTGCCCTTTTCAACCGTCTACTGGAAATCTCTTCCCTCCTCTGCCCATGCTCTGCCCATGACAGGTGGGCTGGGACAGCTCACTTCTATTCTCCTGGAGTCTGATGGTGGAATCCAGCCTCTGCTCTTCCTCACTGCAGGTGATTTCAGTGGAGAGAGGAGAAGATGGGGGAGTCCATTATTCCTAAATAGTAAGATTCTACGAATCTTATTAGGAGAATTCTCCTCAATTTTTCTTCTCTCATCATGCAGGGGCCCCAAACTCTGTTCAAACTTACAAAAAGAAAATGCCTTTGCACCCTGCCTCTAAATGCCACCAAATGGTTACTGGGTGATGAGACAGAGCGAGAGAACTGAAGAGAGCTAGACTGAGAAAAAGGAATTGGCGCCATCCAAAACGCATTGATAGAGAATGTCTGCCAATTAACACAGGTTCGACTCTTGTCATAAAATAACAACCATGAAAAAAGAAACGAGGGCTTCACGAAACCCCTCCACACACACAGTCCAAAATTATCTTGGTCTTTTAAGCTATGTTGTCCTTTTTGGCTCCATGTTGCTTCAAGGAAAGTAAATTGAGGGGCACATAGTTTCTTTTTAAAAATAGCTATAGCAAGACATACTGTTTTGCTCCAAACCATAAAATTCACCTGTTTTAAGTACACAATTTAACAATTTTTAATAAATTTACCGTTGTGCAACCATCACCACAATCTAATTTTAGAAGATTTCCATCACCCCAAAAGAGACCTCATGTCCACTTGCAGTCACTCACTGTTCTCACTTCTAGCCTCAAGCAATAACTAATCTACTTTTTGTCTGTCTATATTTGCCTTTTCTAGACACTTGCTATTAATGAGATCATACGATATGTGATCTCTTACATCTGGCTTCTCTCAGTTGGCATAATGTTTTTCAGGTTCAACAATATTATAGCATATATCGGTATTTCGTTCCTTTTTATTGCAAATACTATTCCATTGCATGGATATGCCATGTTTTGTTCATCTGTTCATCAGCCAATGGACATTTGCTTTCTTTTTACTTTTTAGCTATTTTGAACAATGCTGCTATGAACATTCATGGGCAAGTCTTTGTGTAGACGTGAATTTTTATTTTTCTTGGGTAGACTACCTAGAAGTGGAATTGCTGGATGACATAAAATATCAAAGTTTAACATTTTAAGAAACTGCCAAACTATTTTCCAAAATGGCTGCACTGTTGCATATTCCTAGCAGCAATCTGTGAGGGTTCAAATTTCTCAGCATCCCTGCCAACAATTGTCATTATCTGACTTTTTTATTATAGCGACTGTCTTGTATGTGAAGTGGTATCTCACTGTGAGTGAAAATTCTTAGGATCCTCAGGTAAATACTTTTTTTTTTTTGAGGAAGATTAGCCCTGAGCTAACTACTGCCATTCCTCTTTTTGCTGAGGGAGACTGGCCCTGAGCTAACATCTGTGCCCATCTTCCTCTACTTTATATGTGGGATGCCTCCCACAGCATGGCTTGCCAAGCGGTGCCATGGCCGCACCTGGGATCTGAACTGACGAACCCAGGGCTGCTGAGAAGCAGAACATGCACACTTAACAGCTGCGCCACTGGGCCGGCCCCAGGTAAATACTTTTCATATTACTGCTATAAACGAAGAAAATGGAAAATTTTCACATTTTAATGAAAACACGTCTCTTTTTTCTAGGCACTTAGAGACTCAAAGTGGAAGTTCAAAAACTTTGTCTGAGGGTGAATTCTAGTTCTTTTAGCAAATAGGTCCACTAATCTTAAAGACTTACGCTTATGAATAGAGTGAATCTTATTTCTGGTGTTATTGGGTCATGTTAAACAAATAAACTTTGGCCGTCATTGAAAACATATTTCATGTATATGGGAGATGTTGCAATATCTCCTACTGCTTCCTACTCGACCTGCCCATGACCCCTTGTGTTATTTTCTCACAGCTTACAAAACTCTGACTATAGGCAGATTTCCATCCTGGGTGACCAATGGTCATTCAAAAACCTTTGAGCATCCTGAAGAAATGCTATAAGGTGATGCCCAAAGGATGGACCTCAGTGAATAAAGAGCAGCATCCTCAGAATAGGAAATCTTTAATTAGGAAATTGATTGGGAAAGACAGACAAAGCTAGCCAGCAATAATGGAGAATAGGAAAGATTAATTTTGAGCAGCCCATTGGACAGAGGCTCAAATTTCATCAACGGACCTCACACTGGTAAGATGGAAACGAGAGCTCATTTTTGATGAACACGAGCAAGAAAACTAGTGAATGACATCAGTCTTATTGTCAGCACTACTTACCCACATAAGAAACACTTCTATATATCTTGTCAGTTTAGGGTGACCAACTGTCTCAGTTTGCTGGGGCTAAAGTGTTCCCCACGAGGCAGGACTTACAGTGCCAAAACTGAAAGAGTCCCAGACAAACTGACCGGCCACTCTGCTGGTCACCAAACATGGAGCACTGTGAGGAAGACAGATAAGAAATTAGGTAGAAAAGTCTACCTATCCTGGAGTCAGGATATCTGAGGTTTCGGGTTTTTTACTCTCCTGCTAGTCATTGGCTAGGGCTTAGCCAATCTGGAGTGGCTTGGCCCGTCTGATCCTGAAGGATATGAAATAGGATATCTCAAAGATCTTTTCGGCTCTGATAGTTTATAATTCTTTACATGTACTTGATTACAAATATAACTGTTTTCTTTTGCTGACCCATAATCCACAGCCAGTAGAGTCAAAACAAAGGACAATGAGGTATAGGAATATGACATTCAAATTCTGAACTTTGCCACTACTGGCACTTCAAGGATATTAATTAATAAATTATCTGCTGCTCTCCCATGGTTATTTCCACCTCTTATAACTCTAAAAAAGTGAATAACATTATACTATTAAAATATTAAATATACGTCTTTTTCTCATTGTGGAGTTTTTTTCAAAGAACCCAAATTCTAATCCTAAGAGGCTAAAGCTTTTCTCATGGGGTTCAAAATAGATTCAGGCTCTACTTTCGGGACCTAATACGGTACTTTATCACAGTACTTGGCACACTGTAGGAGCCTAATAAATATTTGTTGAATTCAAATGAACAAATGAATCTTTGATTTTATTTGAAAGTTAATATGCCCTTAACAGCTGGAGAAGCTTTTCTTGTCTGTTTCCACATATTTTCATTTTTAAAAAGGTTACAACAATGATAAGTGACACTGGGTTTGTAAGCATTAAGTGGGAAAATGTATATGAAAATATTTTGTACAAATGTAAACCCCATTACATACTACTTTCTGTGAAAAAAAGAGAAAGACATTGAGTTTTGAGACACTGGACTATGTAGTCATTCAAGACACAATGATTTATATGGGCATTCAGTGGAGCTCTGAATTTCCACTCTGAGAACCATAGCAGTTTTGAGGGTTTATAAAAATCTCTGATTCTTTGAATGTACACATGTACAAAAATAAGATTAAAGAAATAATATGCTGATATAGCTTAATTCCATCTAAATCCAGAAGTGTAAGATATGAAACACAATTAATTCAAAACAACAATAACCCGAGGTAAAAACAAGCTAACAAATCCACACACACACATACGCACACCACCACCACTACCACCCCACTAAGTAATTGCTTAGGGAGGAATTTGATCCAAACTTGAAAATCAACTCAGAAGATTGGGTACTTACTTTTTAAGGCAAAAAAGGCATGTTATTTTGTTATGAACCCAGGATTTCTCAACCTCTGCAATACTGATATTTTCGTAGGATAACTCTTTGTTTTGGGGTGCTGCCTGTGCATTGTAGGATGTTTAGCAGCATCCGTGGCTGCTACCCACTAGATGCCAGTAACACCTGCCCCCAAACCTCCCACCTCTCCCAACATCGTGACCAAAAAAACACATCTCCAGACATTGCCAAATGCCCCCTGGGGATGGGGGGCAAAATGGCCCCAGTTGGGAACCACTGATCTGGCCTGAGGGTACATGGACCAGCTAGGAGAAATATAACAAATAAAACGTTGAGATACTTCTATAAAAATTGTATTGCAACCAGTCCGTAATAGTTTACAAACTTACCTATAATTATTACTCATCATAAAATAATGTCATTTTTGCCCTTAAATAAAATTGAGACTTTCCACCCATCTCACCCCTATCCTTTGGAAGTAATGTTGTTTCTTTGACCCCTGTTCTCTCTTGTCGTTCAAATGCAGCTTTGTTTACCCAAGTCCCATTTGGAAAGGCAACCATCTGTAACAAGCAGTCAGGCCTTTTCGTAACGTTTGCTATTTCAAAAGGTTTAGCTTGTCAAATTTTAAAAACTTCTTTGACACTGAAACTCCCAATCACTGTATTAGTTCCATTCATTCCAATGAAGCTTCTATTAACAAAATAACATTTATTCCTTGCAATAAATCAAAGATATATACAGATCTTCCTCGACTCATGATAGGGTTACATCCTGATAAACCCACTGTAAGTCAAAAACATCATAAGTTGAAAACGCATTTAATACACCTAACTTACTGAACATCTTAGCTTAGCCTAGCCTACCTTGAAAGTGCCCAGAGCATTTACCTACACTTGGGCAAAATCGCCTTCATAGGGGCCAGCCTGGTGGCGTAGTGGTTAAGTTCACGCACTCCACTTCAGCGGCCCAGGGTTCGCTGGTTCAGATCCCAGGTGCGGACTTACGCACCGCTTATCAAGCCATGCTGTGGCAGGCGTCCCATGTATTAAAAAATAGAGGAAGGTTGGCACAGATGTTAGCTCAGGGCCAATCTTCCTCAGCAAAAAGAGGAGGATTTGCAGCAGATGTTAGCTCAGGGCTAATCCTCAAAAAAAAAAAAGAAAAAAGAAATCATCTAACAAAAAGCCTATTTCATGGTAAAGTGTCCAATATCTCACATAATTTATTGAATACCGTACTGAAAGTAAAAAACAGAATGGTTGTGTGAGTACAGAATGGTTATAAGGGTATCGGGTGTTTACCCTCAGGACTGTGTGGCTGACTGGGAGCTGTGGCTCACAGCTGCTGCCCAGCATCACAAGAGGGTGTCACACCGCATATCGCTAGCCCAGGAAAAGATCAAAATTCAACATTCAAAGTGTGGTTTCACTGAATGCGTATCACCTTTACACCATCGTAAAGTTGAAAAATCACAAACTGAACCATCATACATCAGGGACTATCTGTACTTTTGTTTTCAGTATATGTGATAAAATACATCATGAGAAACTGAGGCAAGATAGTGTCAAGAGTTTCTCCAAAGTAATGAGAATCAGTGGAAGCAAACATTTCCTGAAACATCACAAAAATTTGTGGCTTTTTCTCCTCCAATAAACCCCCTCCTTCTCATGCGTAATTGGTTGATGTCCATTTACCAGAAGGAGCTCAATGAAATTACTAAGGAAAAATTACTAAACGTAAGTGATATCTAAACTATTACACAGCTGCGTCTTCACCTACCAACTACATATTAGACAGCTTCTCTCAAAAATCTTACAGTGTCTAAAACTCAACCTGCCAAAGATGGAGTGACCATCTCCCACACCCAAAACTTGCCTTTTGTCTGAACTACTTCTCCTAGTGACTGCACCCCTTATTTCTTCTCATCCAAGCTAGTAACCTCAGAGCTGTACAGATCCCATGTATTTCTCATTTGCCTCTTTGTCTTTCCATCCCACTGCCACAAATTTAGGCGAGGCCTCATATTTAGTTTCTGTAACGTTGAAAAACATTAATAGTGTTCTGTTATGGGTTGAGTGGTGTCCCTCTAAAATTCCTATGTTTGAAGCCATAACCCCAAAAATGGGACTGCCTCTGGAGATAAGGCCTTTAAGAGGTAATTAAGTTAAAATGAGCCCTTTAGGAATGGCCCTAATTCAATACGTCTGGTGTCCATATAAAAGAAGACATTAAGACACACAAAGACATACCAGGGATGAATGCACAGAGGATAGACCATGCGAGGACACAGTGAGAAGGTGGCCATCTACAAGCCAAGGAGGGAGGCCTCAGGAGAAACCAAACCTGCCAACTCTAGCCTCCAGAACTGTGAGAAGTAAATTTCTGCTGTTTAAGCCATTCCATTTGGAGATTGTATCTGCGCATGTATGAAGTCATATTCTCTATCCATATCCATGGCCAGCTTAGAGGCTGAAATACCTCCTTACCTTGGAGCATCAACAACTCCACCATGTGGCCTTGAGAACCTCTACCCCTTTCTCCAGGTATCAGCTCTTGTAAACCACACCCTCACCATACTCCTGGGTCTCTGGAGATGTTATGTGGTTCCATGACTCCATATTTTGGCTTATGCTTCACTTCCTTCTGGGAATACCCTCTCCACATTGTTCACATTTTGGATATCAACTTCTAAGTCCAACTTAAGCCATTTTTTTAAGCAAAATTTTGAACCTTCCCCAATATGGAAAACCAGCCTCACATTGTTGCCTCATTGTACTTCATTCATCCCAACACCAATGACACTTGGCTGTACTTTGTTTTTACATGACTGTCTATACCACTGGATAGTGAGTTCCTAAACATCAGGAGTCATGTTTCATTCATCTCTACATTCTCTTGTGCTCACTTAATGTGTTTAAAATAAACAGAATGAATGAAAGAATACATGAGTAAATGAACATACAGTTTTGGGCTAAGTAAGGGATAAAAATATTTCAGGTAAATATCTGCAGAAAATTATTGTAACACCAAATCAGAAGCGTCTTCACACTTATAAAATATAAGAAAGTCTATGTCAATAACTGGGTTTAACTTATTGCTAGGATAAAGGAGCTATCAAAATTAGGAAGGTCATCCCTTGAGCCAGATATAATCAGACATATATTCTTTGATCATAGTGAAATGGAAATTTCAAGACATCAAGAGAAAGTGACCGACCAAAGTGGTTTTTATTAGTCCCTTCATTATAGCTCTCTGCCAAAGGAGAATTTCTTCTAACATCCAAGCAAACCTGGAAACCCAGGCTGAATTAACTTACTTGACCCTGGGTGTGAACAAAGAGGATATTTTTAAGACAAGCTTGCTGGGCATAACAGGGAGCTGCTTCAAACTGGAGAAGACAGTCTAAATCTTTTCATTGCCTCCCCTGGGGCATGAACTGTCACATCCTGCCACAATATTATGGCCTCATTTGAGTCTCTGGCAAAAAAAATTTCTTTGTAAAATGGGGATTTTCATGGAAATTTCATAAACATGGCATGTTCTTTTCTCTTATTTCATTATGTATAATTTACCTTCTTGGAAAGGAGCCCACACATCTTAGTGAACTTGCTTAATACCCAGCTTGTTATTTTCATATTCTTAGGAAAAATAAAAAGTGATATTGTTACACAGAGAAGTTAAAAGGCCTCCTGGGCAAGTTCCTCTGGTTTCCTCAAGTTTCTCCTCCTATATACGCACTGAAGGCAGCTCCACAAGGTAGCAGGGATAATGAATTGATATAAAACTATGTGCTCCCATTGCCTGCACTCCTATCTTTCTCTCCACCATTCAAGCAGCAACGGTAGCTTCACAGAGGCATTGTCCTCAGAGGGAGGGCAGATACCACCCCGTGGCATTATTGAATATAGTTGAATTATTGAATATAGTTCTCGAAACCACAGCAGACAAAGTAGGAAGTGCAAGATCTGGGGCTTACTGAGAGAGAAGGGGAAGTCAAGCTGTGGCTCCTCAGAATTTCCAAAGATGGTTTTAAATATCAATAACCAAGCTTAGAACAGAGAGCTTACATTAAAAACCATAGAGCAGAGAAGAATGCTCCGTGAGTGAAGCAATTCACCTTCGCCCACACCAAAAGGAAATAAGTATTCAATCAGCAGGCAAGAAAGAAGACTCAGATGGACAGACTGCAATTAAGAGGTTGGTGCTTGTCTTAACAGCTCCCCGCCAACTCCATATCCAAGCTCTTCTTAGACACAGAAACATAGGATGACAGAGACAGACATCCAGTGAGGGGCTGGGGGAGCCCAGAGCAGTGGAGTTAGTGCTGTGCTTACCCTAGGAAGACATCGTGCCTCTGAGAAAATCCCTGAGACGTGCATGGTGCTGGGGGCAACCTAACGCACAGGGAGCAATTTGGTAATGGCTGAGGGACGTGCTCCAGCGCATTAGCTTGAAGGGAAGCTCCACAAGTCCCTCACACGCTAGAGACACATACGACAGCAGATGAGACTCCCCGAACCTCCAAAGGACTGATAAGGGGCTCTGAGGAACACAGACTAGAAATGTCCTGGGTTTGAACTCAAGATGCAGTGCTCAGGTGCCTCGCAACTGGAGGCCACCACAGGAACCACGGCCACAGTCTGGGCAGATCAAGCCACATGCCTTGGAAGTTACTGGGGCCGAGGCAGCCCAAAAAGCAACCAGACACTACTTCAATGCCCCCTGGGAAAACGGATCGTGTCTTAAGAGAAGGAAAGCTGAAATAGAAGTGCAAATTTTCAATTTAACTGAATATTTGCGTAAAAGGGACAAGGTTTTATATCAAAACTATCTGAGTTTCCTTGAAGAGGACAGTTTCCAACCACAGTGTAAGTTGGCTTGAGAGCAAATATAGAATAGTAAAGAAAAGTGACTTTTTGTACATCTGGGTTGGTACTGTAAAATTAAATCACCTGTAATTCAAAAATGTGTTCACATACGGGCAGTGCGGGGAGCTTTCTGGTCTGAAGCAATTTTTACCAGACACTCCTAATAGATGTTCCTCTACTACTGATGGATCCGCAACAAAGGCCACTGCAAGGAGCCTAACTGGTAGCCATAGTACCCCTTTCCCCCCGGGGATCTCATTTCCTGACTCAACACACACCTGGGTTTTGCTTCTAATATCCCGTTGCTCATGAATCCATCTATTATTAGTGCTGAAAGGAATCCAGGAACCTAACCAAGTGCCGTCATTGTCTTTAGTGCTCTGAACACTGCGATGAACAGGAAAACAGCAATGTCCTCAAGAACCTCAACAATTCCTAGCAGCTGTGCTCCCATACCAGCATGGTAATGATGTTAAGCAACTGGAACCATCATTCACTGATGGTCGGTGTGTAAACAGCAACCACTCTGGATAGCTGTTTGGCAATATTTACTCAAAATGAATATTCATACCCTATGATCCGGTAAGTCCACTCCTAGGTATATACCCAACAGAAATCTGTATGTCTGTTTCTTCAAACGATCCAAACAAGAATATTCAAAGCAGCGCTGCTTCTAGGAGCCAAAAACAGTTAGCCTAAACACCCATCAGGAATGGAAAATTGCATAATCCCATAACAGAAAAATATACGGTAATGAGGATGAATAAACTAAAATGAAATACAATAATTATGGGTGGATCTTATAAACATAATGTTGAATGTAGGATGCCAGACTCAAAAGAGGATACGTAGTATAACTCCATTTTGAGAAAATACACAGAAGGCAAAACAAATCTGGAAGACAGGAGAGTGATTACCCTTGGCGGGAGTAGAGGCTGAAAGAGGGCGTGAGAGATATTTCTGGTCTGTTAATTCTTGATCTTATGGCTTTACACAGGTGTGTGTTCAGCTCATGCAAATCCAGTGGGTCGTAGCATACTTTCCTGCTTACATTATATAATACTTTACATTGTATTATATATTCCACTATTATATTAATACCTATTATATTCCAGTGAAAAGTTCATAAAAACTAAAATTCTGAAAACCAAATATAAATTAGAGGATGATCTCGGATCTATTTCCCTCATTTATTAATGCGGAAACCAAGTTTGCTCCTTCCTGAGATTTCCACAGCTTCCAACTAAAACTGTCAAAGTTCTCTGCAGCCAGCCGCATGAATATACAAAGGTTCTTGGAAGCAAAAATATGCAGGAAATGTCAGAATACTCACATTGCACTTCCTACCATCCCCTTTTACTGACTAAAAAAAAAAAAAAAAAAACTTTGAGAACCCCAAACTGAAATTTCCCCTTTCCATGTTAAATGCTCTAAAATCACAGTCTTAAAAAGCATCCTTTCAGAGGGAGACAGGCACAGCAGCAGGTGCCATTTCTAATTCCTCACGGCTACCGTCTGCGTGGAGCGCTGAGGGATAAAAGCAGTGATGAGAGCATTCTTTCCACAATTTCATATTCATGGAATTTGTTGTTACTTAACTTTTCACAAATCGTTAGGCTGAAGTACCTCTCCATTTTTCCCCCAAATAGTGTCATTTGACCTGGTATCCAGCTTAATACAGCCTCTGCTTTTGAATAGATTTCCTCACAAGTGACAATCTCTAATAGGGTCATGTCGAGAGGCAACCCCACTGCATGCTACCTATTGTATGTAATGTGATGAGGGGAATTTCTAATGACAGTCAATCAAAAAATCTGAAAGTTTTATTAGTGAGTTTGGGGCTTTCTCGTGTTCAGATGAGGCTCATTGCAGCTCGACTTCGACATTTTCAACTAAGATTTGAAAGGATGGAATTTTTTAAACTGTGCACGTACCCAATAGCCCACACTGCCATACAGATCAAATAGTTGGTTGTGTTTTTAGAATATTGAAGGCAAATTCCTTTTCTCCATCCAAATAAGCACAATAGATCACTTGGCATTTAATCATCAATATGGAGCATCTCTAAATGTGTGAGATAAATTACATGTTAAACCGTGAAGATCAAAATTTGTGTCTTGGTGGGAAACGATGCTATCCCTGGATTGCTGTTAAAAATATGTGCCCATATTTTAGCTACTGTATACCCCTTTTTTTCAAGATAAAACTGTTTCTGTAAGAAATGAGTCCCAGAAAGAATTTGAGGGGGCTGGGATGGAATTTCTTGCCTTTTCTAACCTTTTGGCAGTTAAGAGGATTCTGGGTAGAGTCCTGGCTTAGTAGGAAAATAGACTGAAATAGCCTTGGTTGAGGTGGTGGGGGATGGTGGCACATATTTGCCTTCTCTGAGTACAAAAAGCTTAACCAAGCACTCATTACCACTTTTCAAGAAATTCATGACCCTGAGTAGTCTAGACAAAAACGAAAATGATACAAAATTGGGATTAAGTTGTTACTCTGGAATCAGGCATTTTACAGATATGGATCCTCTGAGAAGTGAGTCGTTCTGATCTATGTGGAGTAAGATCATTAAGGTATTAAATTTAGTCTCTTTCTCTCTTTACCACTCAAACGATCCAACACCTAGCCAGGCTGAGAATTCCTACTAGAACTCAAGACCATAATCCAGATCCCTAATTGTCTTGCTTCTACAACGTCAATTTCTTTAGAGAAAGGAAGAAGAAAGGATGAGGGCACCACACAACCCCTGGAACCGTTTTAACTTCTCCTGCCTTCCTACCACAGTTTTTATAGTCCCTGGATATTCTGCCAATCTTTGATTCTCCCTTCCTGTGAGCTAATCCACATACAGCTAAGATACGGCACATCTCAACTTTGGACCTTATTCTTCAGACATCCATACTTGTTTGTTTTTCCAGTTCTTTCTATTATAAAAGGAATTATCATTATGGAATTGTTAAAAGTTGAGTAACTGGGGGAAGCAGAAGAGAGATTTTTTCCCTATTTCCTATAAACAAACAAAACACTCATTATCATTTTGGTACCTGCCTTTCCTTTCTTGTTTAGCATGCATATATAACCTCATGATACTTATATAAATTACATAAAATTTCATCCAATAATCAGAAACATATTTGAGGGTATCTCTAGACTATGCAATAATCTGTAAGATCAACACTGGGATCTCACCAATGGTCTCTAAATTTTTAGACTTGCTATGACAATATAGTAGAACCTTATTCTTTAATGAGCCTACAGTCATTGGTGTCATGTCTTGGTAGAAAGCATCTCCACACGCTTGCCCCTCACTTAAAATTCAGGAAGCAGGTAGACACTAGAACAAAGAAGCTCTAAAGAGCAAGGTCAAGTGGGTTCTAGAGAGCCTTTCCTTCTGTTTGCTTTGCACGTATTCCTCCTTTGCACACAGAAGAATAATATTGGACCAGGAATATTCAGTTTTCCTGTCTAGGGGATTTATCCACTCCTGAATTCTGAGCATATACTGTTCTGGAATGCCTGCTTTGCTGATCCTGATTTCCTCCCTCTTCCTAACCTAACTTTGCTTCTCCCACAAAGCCCAGAATCACATAAAAACAAAAGATGGTGAGGGCACAAGAGGAAATAAAGGAACAAGGAGGTAGGGAGAAATGATCAAGGTTGAGATTCCAACCTGGAATCTTTTGAGTCTTAGGAAAACCTTTCTGCATATTCAAGAATAAAATGACACCCATTTATTTAACAAGGTCTTATGTTAATAAAAAGGGAGTGTACATCCTCAAACAATTGGACTGAGCCAGCAGCTCATTTTCTAGCTTGTGTTTTTTAATTAAAAATTATTATTCATATCACTTGATTTACTTTTACTGTTCATAACCAACATCTTGAAAAAGCTCAGATTTGAACAGTTAATGGAAATAATTAGAGAATGACTTCAGATTTTTTTAAATTGCTTGCACCCTATTAAGCAAGTAGTGATATTGTGACATACTAAAGTCCATCACTGCTGTTTGTTTAATAGACCATGCCTCCATTTTGTTTTATTGTTTATGCAGAACATTTTCACTTTCAGATAGAAGAGATTTTCACAAATGCTATTAAAAATGCTTTATTAATGGTTTGGACCTGTCAAGCCAAGTTCGGTTTTGAGAGTCAGTTAAGTATGCCTTAAAGAACTTAAAATAAGTATTCCCATCACCCCAAGCATAGAAATAGTCTCTTGATGAAAATCCCTTTAAAAGATGGATTTGAAAATAATTGTACCTACTTATGTAATGGAAATAAAGGAAATTTGCTGAGGGTCAAAATAGGAGTTTTTCAAAATGATATGTCGTGAGTTGATAACTCTAAGCCCAGACCTTAATTACAACGTATTCCTTATGCTCAGGATCTTCCTTCAGTACAAAGTGATTCCAAGTTCTGAGACACGCGGGATCCAATTCTTTGGTAAAATGGTGGCCTTGTAGCAAACTATATCGTGTGATTCTCACAGTATCATGTAGAAGGAAAGATTATGATGCCTCTTGTGGAGAGTCCATCAGCCATTAATCCCTGAGCATGAGGGTTTCCCTCCCTTCTAAGCATCCACCATAATATTCTAACACATTGTGTAACAAATGTCACAATACATTGTTCCCCAGATGACTTCTTTTCAAAGCACCAATACCTGCTCACAAATATCTATTCACTGCTTTCATATATTTTTACATAACATCTGCTTCAGGGTAAGACTATGTGAAAGAGCAAAGCACCTAGAAATTTCTTCACATATTCTTTGGTAAAGCCAGGAAGTAAGTATTATGACCGACATGATGAAATCTTGAGGCTAATTGATTATTTCCAGATCTCATAGCAAAACCATGACCGAACTGAGTTTGCCTCAAACCTCAGTTTTCTTCTGCCAGTTCTGGTACCATCAGCACTGGCCTACAATAAAAGCTCAGGTTATTTCAGTGATGGGTTGCGTTTCTCCTACATACTGGCCAGTGATTCCCCACCTCCCTTAGACTATCCTCTTGCCTACAGAAAAGGATATCTGACAGTATTATCTTCCCATTGAGACCTAGCATTTTTTCTTATTTTATTCCACTGAATCTTCAAAATAAATCTATGAAGTAGAAACAATGATCCCCATCTTATAAGTGAACTAATTGAGGCTAAAGTATAAAGTGATTTAATGCAACAAAAACTACTGGGCAAGAGTTCAGATATTGATTTACCTAAATCCCAATCCTCTGCTCATTCACTAGGCTATGGAAAAAGGTTTAATGTCCTCCCTTTTCCCGAGAAGTGTTTATAACTCTCTCAGAATTACTCACAGTGGATATCATGCCACATGGAAATTTCCCAGCAAGGTCGCTCCACATTTGCTGTCATAGCATCAAGCCTTGGGACACATTCATTCTTATTAGGAAGAAAAGGCCTCTGTAGGTTGGTGTTGGGGATTTGAGGATTCTAATTATAAAACTTATATTCTTCCTCTTCTAAATATTCTAACCAATTAATGAGGATTAAAGTTTAGTATATATTTCAATATATAGTATCATCTTTGTTATTTCTGTTGTATACTTTGCTCTTTGTCTGTCCGTCATCTATTCTCCTCTTCCTTCTCCCCAATAGAACCCCAGTTTTGTTCAGTTTTCCACGGCTATTTTGCACTGCCTCAGAAGGAAAAGTGGACTCAGCCCACTCAAGGAATGGATGTAAATGGTCTAAGAGTTATTCCACCCTTTGCTAATCATTGATTAAGGAATGTTCATGAAACACAATGAAGGTCATTGAGACTTCTCTAAGAGAAGATTTTTCCACTTTATAAGAAAAGTCAGGAAAATAAGGAAAACACAAATGGTCCCCTTCCTGCATACTTCATCAGGACATTGACAGAGAACATTGGATGCACTCAATATTTTTATCTAAATATAATTACATGATGAGAGAGAGAGAGAATTTGGATTATTTATCAGTTAGAATCAATCACTCTCTAAGTGTTTTTCTTCTAAAGACAGTTCCTTTGAATTAATGGCTATTTGGGTATTGCCTGCATGATGTTCTCTGAAGGACAGCTAGACTGTCCTGAAAACTTAAATCTATTTCCTCCACAAATGATGTATGTGCTATTGAAATCCTTGGTCTCCACATCACCTGACTTCACGGTCCTTCATAAAGGCTTCAGTACTGTGCAGAAAGTCAGTTTCCCACACTGACTTCCACTGAATATCGTATTAAGGTGAACTTGTTGCCTTTTAAGCTTCAGATAGGGCTCCAAATGCCTCATAGGGGTAAGTGCTGATTATGAACCAAATTTAAATCAGAGGTTGTTTCTTTCTGCTCCATTTGGAATTTGTGATTGTTAGTTTGAATAGATGTCAAGGATTCAGGAGAAAGAACCAAGGCTTAAGATGCTCAGGATGGAAACTTCCTGAGTTAGGAAGGGAAACAGTGTTCATGGGGTCTAGAGAGCCGGAGCAGATTTCTCTCGAAAAATCACTTGGATTTGCCAAGATTGAAGGCAAACAAAAATAGTGTGAAATACTGTGAATAGGCTTCAAATGACCTGAGTCAGAGTCCCAGGTCTGCCATTTACTGGCTGTGGAACTTGGGTAGATTATTTTTTCTGATCCTCAGTTTTTGCACACATTAATTAGGTTTATCAATATTCAGGAGGAATTTTGAAAGAGTCTAGATGGTCAGCTAACCTCCTTTCAAGTTCAGTTTCATCCTTATCCTTTTCTTTCCCCATTTCCACACCACTGGCCTTGTGCTTATGACATCTTTAATCAACCTTGTCACATGGACCAGGACTTCCATAGTTTTAAAGGCCACCACCAACTGGCTGCCCCTGATCCTGAGAAGTCAGACACAGCAATAACATCACCACAAACAACATTGATGTTCTGCTTTAGTTTACAAAATGCACTCATATACATCCTCATTTAGTCATCATAACAATCCCATGAGACTAGTACTATTAAGACTCTTGCTTTAAAGATGATGAAAATGAGACTCAGAATGTTTAAGCGATTTTCCCAAAGCCATTAAGCTAGGAAAAGGCAGATCAGGATAAAAACCTAGTCTCCTTCACAAAAGTCTCTTGTTCTTCATGGGAGCTCAGAGATTAAGATAACCATTATAGAGGCCAGCCCTGCAGTAGACACAACCGGTGCCATGCCCCCTTAGCTGTGGCTGGCTGTTGCACCCATCCTCCCTGCTTTTGTGAGTTGGCTGCAACAGCTCACAAACAAACTTGTTCCAGGAACTGGCCTCCCCCAAAGTGAGCTACCTCCTGCCAGAACATACCTATGAGGTTATGCCTTCTTCCCCAGTGGTAGCCAACAGCCTGTTCACAGACTCTGGGATACAAATTCCTGCACCTATGTGTCAAGATGGAGCTATTCCGTAGGGTTACTTACGCTCCAGAGCTCCCTGAGAAATCAGACTGAGGCTAGAGTTCAACTGAACTCACATCTCCACCTAGCTTCTTGCCCTACCCTACTCTGCTTGGCTCACTCCCTGACAGGTTTCCCCTGAGAGCGTGCCCCTACAAACGAGTTGCACAAGTAACTCCATTTCAAGATCTGCTTCAAGGGAACCTAACCTCAGGCAAGAATGAGTTTTGCCTTCAGGATATCTGAGATTATATCCTGATTCCACTATTTATGAACTGTGTAACTTTGGAAGAATTATGTAACTGCTCTCAGCCTCAGTTTCCCCATTGGAAATACAAAGACAGTAGTAGGGTCTAGCTCATAAGATTGACAATTTAAATTGTGGTAATCATTGAAAAGAGCTTCTCGTCATGCCTGGGAAATAGTAATTACTTAATTGTTTGCTGGTATTTATTATAATTATCATCATTACTGTAATTCCCACTGCATCGCCTATCCATGCTAGTCCTTTGGAGACGGAAGTTCCCCAGCCCTTCTCAACCAGGCTGCTAGCCAGAGAGAAGAAATACACAGAAGAGCAGTGCATGCAGTGATGGCAGCCAGGAGACTGCAATGAAATAGGGATACACTTTAAGAAATATCTAGACTTCCTAATTCTGCTCATTCAAATCAATTTATTAGACATTTATGGAGCGCCATGTGCCAAGAACTGTCGTAGGTTCTAGACATCCAAGAAGGGAATTTATTTCTCTCTTGACAAGTTGACACTAGGGGGGGGGAAGGGTTTTCATTTTGTGATACAGTGGTAATCTCCTCAAGTGTAGATACATAAATGTGTAAATGTTGGCTGTTAAGTCATAATACATTTGAAAGTCTCAGATAATTGTCTAAGAGGTGAAATAAACAGGCTTGGGGATAAACCTAGTTGTAATATAATTAAGTTAGTTACTTAAGCTTTTAATGGATTCTATTTTTAAGTACTAATACTTGTAAAGTTTTTGCTTTTAGCAAATTAGGTATCATTTGAACACACCAGCTAATGCCTAACAAGAATTAGAATTATATGTTGCTTGTTATATAAGTAAATATCTTGTTACATGCCTGTTTAATGCTTGTAAAAACCATTCCAAACAATCTCTTTAGAATAAGAGTCTAATTACACATTTATCGTTAAAATTACAGTGAGCTAATTGCCTTGGAGATATCTTTGTCTCTCTTGCAGCTTGCTTAATCCTAATGCATGTTTTCAATAATCATTTGTTACTTAATTAACTAATTAACAAACAATACCTATCCTATGGAAAATCCCAAATTAAACACTTGAGGCTCTTTAACTGAATGCTCAATAACCCTTAATATTAGATGTCCTTAATATTAGAACTTTTAAATATTGCAAAGGTTCTGCTGAATCACATATTAGCTGCTTCTGTTATCTTTGGGGTTTAAGTGGTAGAAAAAGGGCGGTTGATAATACACAAGGGGTAGCCAGCACAGCAAGGCTCTGATAAAACAGAAAATATCCATTAGTAGCTGCTGAGCAGTAGCCAGAGTTGGCCAGTCACACCGACAAGAAACAAAGGCAGGCAGTGCATTTAGAATACAAATGTCCTTGCCCCATGAAATGAAGAAGCACGGTTTGGAAGATAAGCACATACAGGCCCAAAAGTCAACAGTCCCTGATGCAAAGCAGACACCCCTGATGTCCTATGCCCCCTACTCTACTCTGTGCTGTTTGAACTCATCTGGAGGGCAGTATTTTCTTCTATGGGTGTAATATTTCTAGATGGACTCGAGAGTATTCCCTTGGGCCATATCCCCTCAGATTGCTTCCTGAGCCTCCAGTCTAGCCCTCTCCAACTCAGCTTTGAAAATGCTGCTGGAAAGAACTTTCTAAAATGCAAATCTAATTACTAACAGGCCATTAATGACTACCTATCACTTTCTAAGGATCGCTTTCTAGCCTACTCGGTGTTTGCAGCTCTCCAAATTTGAATCCTGGTTTCCTAGGGATTTCCTAATATCTCCAGCCACCTCTCCCTGTACCTTCTGCTCTGTTAATACTTACTATGTGCCATTACCTTAGGTTTTCACGCTCATCTACTTTGTACATTAACTGCTCATCTTCCTGGCTGTCCTACCCATTCTTCAAGGGTCTATCCTTCAAAGAAGTACCTGCTCTTGAAACCTGTACTCAGACTTGAAACCATCTTTTTTCATGTTTCCTATATTATCTCCATTATATAGTACATACAAAATCGTATTATAATTGTTTGCATATGTATCTCCCAACACAACCATGGAGTAAGAATTGAATGAATAGTTAAAAGTACAGACTAGAGGGTCTAGGAAAGGTAGGTTCAAATTTATGTTTCACTGCTGTGTCTTTAAAGGCAAAATACTTAATTTCTCCTATCCTCAGTTTTCATATCTGTAAAATGGAGAGAAAAATTGTACTTCTCTCATAAGATTATTGTGAGAATTATATGACGTAATGAATATAAAGTGCCAACAACAATGGTGAATAATAAATCATTGTGAGCTCATTTTAATGTTATTATATACATTTAATATTACATTTCTTGTGTCTAATATAGCTTATGGCACATTGTATGTGTACGCACTCAGTAAATGTTGCTAAATGATTGGACGCATGAATGACTGCATATATAAATAACTGTATGGATGCCTGAAGCAGAGAGAAAAAAGACTTTGGGGTAGTCTGGAAGCTTTTATATATATTTGAAATTATGCCCTTCAGCAAAGGGATTAGAATATTTCCACGTGATCATAGAAGGAGATCCATAACCATAAAGAAAATCAATAGAAAGGGAGAGATGGGGTCAATGTTAAAGTTTCGTAAAAAAGTAGAATATATTTAAAATCCAACGGGCTTCCTAATTTTCCCTATATTTCATGTATTCAAGCAGAGATGGAACAATAAAATTGCTGGGTTACCTTACAGTTTCAGGTCTGGATTATACAACACCAAATGCCCCTATGTCTATGATTCTTTGACTATTTTAAGCTCCTAGGTACCCTACATGTCCACAACACTGCACGTGTTCCCTGTTCTATAGGATGTAGTGCTCATCCATTCACCCCCTATACTGTTGGGGTTCAAACTTATTAAAACATTGCTAAGGTTCCAATGAACCTCCTTTTTTTTTCAAAGATTTTATTTTTTTCTTTTTCTCCCCAAAGCCCCCTAGTACATAGTTGTATATTCTTAGTTGTGTGTCCTTCTAGTTGTATCAATGAACCTCTTTTTAAGTTTTCTTAGTGACACATTGCAATGAGTAGTAGCTAGAGTGACACTAAAGTTGCACTTTCCTTTCATTGTCTGTAGATAAGAAACCCTTGGGAGGAGGCTGAGCTTCTTGGCTTTGTAAGGAAAGTCTCAGAAATGGTGCATATTAAGCCATTGGCTTTGGTCCACCTCTTTTCCTGTGAAATATTTTCAATGTGTATTTTCAAGTTTTGATATTATTGTTTACACATAGGGGCTTTTTTTGTTCCAAGAAATGAGACTCAAAATCTTCCAAGTTTGGCAAAGCAATAATTTGATGTAACTTTGTAACAATAATTTGATGTAACTTTTTTTATGGTTTTGCTGAAGCATTAGAAAATTAGCAGCTTTCAAAACATCAGTTGGAAACATCATACTTAGAAAGTGATATACACAATAAGTGAAAATCATCCACTCCACCTCGAAAGCTTGAGAGGAGATGGAGCTCTGAGAAACGGTGTCCATCAGGGGCTCCTCCCAGGAAGCACCACGTCCTAATCTGATGCTCACAATTTTGTATTTATTATCACCACCTATAAGATAATTGCCAAAGTCATGGCCTTTCAGAGAGAAGAAACAGTGGCTTCCCTCCCTCCCAATAGTTTGAGACTCATTTATAAAACTAAAAGCCCCCCAGATAGTCTGAACCTATTTCAAATTAACATTCTGCGCCCAAGTTTAGCTGCAAATGTTCATAATTTACCTGTCAGAGATTGTGCAAGACATCATTACAATTCCAATCAAAGAAGTTTCTTTCGCTTGTGTTTAGAATGATTTCTCCTAGTTTCAATAACGTTTTTGTTAAATCACATAGGGTGAGAAATAATAATAGGATAGCGCTTAATTGAATATGTCATCGTGACAGGAGGTACAATACTCCATTTAAAACACGACGGGGCTTGCCGGCTACCCAGTTGGATTGAGCGCCCTCGTTATGTACACAGTCTGCATTTCCTTTGCCTGCTCCACCCTCTCCAGCACTCCAGCTCCACCGAGCTGCTGAAATCCTGTATTTCAAATTAGCCGTGAACTTTCCATTCTTAGGCCTTTCGGCACTCAAGTGGTTGGTACTATTTCAAACACCAAGAGACTGGACAGATTTCTGAAAACTTACAATGAAAGCTATTTTTTAAATAATTTAGCATAAAGATCACAGCCTTTTCACCAAGGTCGCAATTAAGCCATCACAGCTGCTGGCCCTATAAAAATTGATTGGGCCTGTTTTTATCACCCATGTATTCTAAACTGCTTTCCTGTATGAGCTGACACCAAAGTCAGAAATCACGCAGTGAAAACTAGCACCAGGAAAAGAGAGAAAAGGTCATTAGATAAAACTCGTATTTTTTAATATGTTTCACTGACATTAACCCTGCGGAAAATGACCAGGCAGGCAATGTTTCAGGACCCATTGCTAAAGACATTTCTCCAATCAAACATATTTTTCCTTTTCAACCAGGAAAAATACACTAACTTGTACTTCAGAGACAACTCATTTTTCAGAACAGCTCAGCTGGGAAAACTCTTCCTTACCTATTTTTAAAAATCCTTAATTTGCTCATGAGCAATATTTAGACCCACCGGCCATTCTGACATGTCAAATCTGCCATCTCCCACTTCTTTCCCCTCCTCCTCTCCCATGAATGTCTCTGTCCTGTTATATAACAAACTTCCCCTGGAAAACCTGCTTATTACCCTGGCAGCTGTTTTGTTCTTTTTATTCCGTGGCTGCAGCTCTCTTTAAGTTATGGTCTGCGGCTTTCGGAGGGCAGTCAGCAAAGAACACCAGGCAAGGCCGGCCTGGAGCCTGGCCCTCATGCTTGGATGACTTCCAGGGATAGCTCCACTCTGGCCTGACATTTACAAACACTGAATTCTCTTGCAGGGCTGGTGCAAGGAAAGTGGGGACTGGGCGCTGGGTACAGAGTGTTTACAATAGCTAAAGGCTTGCATTTCACCACTGAGAAAGTCAGCTGGGCCCACCTTGCTTGAGAATATCTCTAAGAAGAGGGGCTATCGCTTGGCTGGTCACCAGGATTGGTCTAGAATCTTTGCTGACGTTTTTCCTCTATTTTATGTTTTAATCCTTATTACAACCCCGTAAAGTGTACCTTGTTAGCCCCATCTTTCAGGTTGGGAGACTGAGACTCAGAGATGAAAAGCCACACTCCCGAAGAGCCTAAAGCAGGAGGAAGTGACTTCTAATCTGCAACTATTCAAATGAGTGCTTTTAAAATTGATGGGCATAGGAATCACCTGGGGATGTTGCTGAAATGCAGCGTTTGAAGGTCTGGGGTGGGCCCAAGATTCTGCATTTCTAACAAGCTCCCCGTTGGTGCCTTGCTGCTGGTCCCTGGGTCACAATTTGCTTAGCAAGAGGTTAGGTTATCTTTTTCAATGAAGGGAAACATTCCACGATGAATACGACAAGACCTGTGCAAGGATGCCATGCATTGGCCCTGTAGGCACATAAAATCTTGACACTATGATGGCAAACAAGGTATAGGCAGCCTGTGCCAGGAATCACGCCAGCATCCATGTCCGACAGGCATTTGCTCTCTGCCAGCAAGTTCTTTGGCAGAAGTGCGAAATGCACGTGTTTTCCTGGCGAGAATTTGAGACTTTTTTCCTCCCTATTTTGTCCCAGTGAATGCCTTACAAGTGCCTTTTCTGCTTACAGATAACTCAATGTCTTTAAATGAGATGTTCTATAAAGAGGCTATAACAGGGAGAGTGCTGCCCTTGAATTCGAAAAACCTGTTTGTCACTCCCATTTGTGGCATTTGCTAGCTGTGTGATCCACACAAGCACTAAACCTCTCTCAAGTCAGCTTCTTCATTGGTAAAGTAGAGGAGATAACCCTTATTTCACTCAGGGGTGGGTTTGTGGATACTTTTTAAATTATTTCAAAAATTAATTAAATAAATAAAAGCGGACTGTCGGCACAACCACTTTGGAAAACAGTCTGGCAATATCTACAAAGCTAAACCTGTGCCCCAGGCCAGAGGATGCCCCACGAACCCCTCCCTTACATATATTCTCAAACAAAATGAGAGCATGTCGTCTACCAGAACCTTCACAGATGCTTCACTCATAGCAGCCAAAACAATGGAAAGGACACAATGTCCACCAGTATCTGAATGGATAAATAAATTGTTACATAGTCCTATACATAATAGCACATAGCAGCAAAACAGAACACACTACTGCTCCATGCAGCAAATGGGATGAATTTCATGCACAAAGTTACGCAAAAGAAGTCTTGCGCAAAAGCGTACATATTATGTGATTTCGTTTATACAAAGTTTAAGATCACAAAAGACTGATCTATGTTGATAGAAGTCAGAATAGTGGTTACCTCGAAGTTGGGAGTAGAGGCGAGTGTTGATGGAGGAGGACATGAAGAAACCTTCCGAGGTGTTAGAAATGCTCATCTTAATTTGCATGATGGTTACCAGGGTGTATACATGTGTAAAGTTAATCAAGCAGACATTTATGATCTGTTCATGTTAGCAGTGCACCAAGGGCGGGGCCCGGGCTCAGGCAACATGGGGCACATCTCTATAGATTGTTTGTTGTACAACAAACATAACTCTGACCAAAAGTCAGGTCTTCTTCTTTTTCTTTTCTTTTTTCTTTCTTTCTTTCTTTCTTTCTTTCTTTCTTTCTTTCTTTCTTTCTTTCTTTCTTTCTTTCTTTTTTTTGGTGAGGAAGATTGGCCCTAAGCTAATATCTGTGCCAATCTTCCTCTATTTTTTATGTGGGACGCCACCACAGCATGGCTTGATGAGCAGTAGTTAGGTCTGCAGCTGAGATCCAAACCCAGGAACCCCAGGCTGTGGAAGGGGAGCACATAAACTTAACCGCTATGCCACCTGTCTGGCCCCAGGTCTTCTTTGTATTAATCAACATGTCCTTGCAATTATAAACCATGCCAGTGATAAAATACTTCTCTCTATCTGGGTCAGACAGTTCCCACAGCCCTGCTTTAAGTACGTCACTGGGGCGACTTACCACAGGAATGCAACTTTAACAAAGACAAAGGGTAAAAAGAGAAGCCAGCTGTGTGTGGATGAATGATGAGAGTGTGTCATCAGCCACACTACTTTTGTGCACATGAAGTACAACTGAGAAATAGAATAAATAAAATAACCCTGACTTATAGAGTTATGGTCACCAGAAGGGATTTTTTTTTAACAGTAAAGGGTTTACAGATGTTCTGAAAACTAGAGAATTAAAGCCGCACTAGGACTTTATAAACGCCTCATACACCAGTCGTTTTCTGTCACTGTTTTCATTTAATTATGGACACGATGAGCACTGCTGGGAAGGAGTCTGACAGGGGAGGGAGGGCCTCCTTCGGACTGCCCTGCTTCACTGACACATGCCGTCTTAGTTGAGGAATAAGTCATGGACCCCATCCCTGAATATCTTATCTTTGCTGTAGTGACAATTCAGAGAGATGTTATGGACACAAAAGAGAAGGAGGTAAATTTGTGGAGAGGGGAGGCAGCTGGGTTGATTTCTGGGGTGCTACTGGCAGACTCATAATAAAAGAAACACGTAGTGAGTGCTTATTCTGAGCATGCACTAACTCAAACTTCACAGTGACCCTCCAAGGCACGGACCATTATTATCCCCATTTTACAGTGGGGAAAACTGAGACCCAGAGAGGTAAAAAATGGGTAATTTTCCCAAAGTCTCATGACTGGTGAGTGGTGAAGGCGGGGTTTGAACTCAGGAGGTCTGACTTCAGAAGCTCTTCTGCTTCACCTCTAGATGCCTCCAGAGTCTTCAGGCAGATGCAACCAACACCGGTACACCCCTGAAGCGTTGTCGGACTGCTTTTGGAGTTCGACCTCCATCTCCCAGACACGCTCTGCGCAGACTCCATGGCCCTGTTCTCCCAGGGAGCAGGACAAAATCAACGGAATATTCTGATTAGGGGCTCTCAACCACTTTGTATTTGCAAACATTAAACATTTCATCAGCACATGCAAATGGATTAAAAGACTAAAAATAACACTAAACGTCCTCAAGAGTTATAACAAATGAATCCTTTCTAATGTTAACGTAGTCTCCATGTTTATAAAACTATTTGCAATTGTGACATCATTCCTATGTGGTTACTCTTCAGGCCTGGCCGCTCATCGCTTCCTGAATTGGCCGTTGTCCACACATAACTCAGTTTAGCAAGAGCAGCCAGTGCAGGAGTGAACAGGCGCACAGGGACTCAGAGAAGGTTGGGTTTGAATCTGGGCCCTTTTACTTAGTAGCGATACAACCCCACGGACATAACTTAACCAGTCTGTTCCTCAGTTTCCACTTCTGCACAACACACATAATTATGACATCTTCTCCATAGGGATATTAGAAAGAATCAATTGCTATTTCTAAAGCATTTAGACAAATGTCTGACACATGCTAAGCAATATATTTTTAAAATAAATAAACGTTATTTATTAATTTATTCAACATTATTAAATGAATGTTCTTTATTATTGTACTTTTATGATGTGTTTATGATCTGTGGTTGGTTGAATCCCTGAATATGGAGAGCCAGGCAGACTAAGGAATTTGAGCATCCTCAGATTTGGGTATCCTGGAACCAATCCTCCATGGACACCAAAGAACGACTGTATCATATTTACCATTTTCTTTGGTATCAGTTTTGATATGATGCTATTCATATTTATATTACTTTCAAGAAATTAATACCCAACTCCACATAATCTACATAATCCACTGACAATCTACTCAACTCAATATTTTCATATGACAGAATAGATATCATAGTAACAGTATTAAAACCCAGGGGAGCTAGGTGAAGAAAGTCAGACAGAGAAAGACAAATATCAAACGAGCTCACTGATATGCGGAATCTACAAAAAACTGAACTCATAGAGAGAACAGACTGGTGGTTGCCAGAGGCAAGGCGTAGGGAGTGGAGGAAATGGGTGAAGGGAGTCAAAAGGTACAAGCTTCCAGCTATAAAATAAATAAGTCCTGGAATCGTAATGTACAGCATGGTGCCTAGAGTTAGCAATACTGTATTGTATATTTGAAAGTTTGCTAAAAGAGTAGATCTTAGACGTTCTTATCACAAGAAAAAAAATTGTAACCATGTGTGGTGATGGATGTTAATTAGACTTGTGTTGATCACTTGCAATGTATACATATAGCGAATCATTATGTTGTACACCTGAACCGAATATAATGTTATATGTCCATTATATCTCAATAAAAATACTCGGGGAAAATACATGTCAGAATTCCATAGCATACCAGTGAAGGTTGAGATACCCAGCTGAGATGAACAGGGACCCACAGGCCCACAGTGGAGCTCTTAGGGGAGATGCTGGCAATAAGCCTTACTGGTCCTCTCCCTACCTCGCTTCCCAATGCGTGGTTGCTTGGCTGGACTGTATAACTGTTCATTGCTATTTACTTTTAGCTCTTTCTCACAACTGCCATATAGCTATGCCATACTATCTCTACGCTACACAAGCCACACATCCTAGGGATGTTTTCAGTTCCTCTCATTCAACATATCCCCCACATCCAACCAAGCACCATGGGTTCATGCCAGAAATGTCCCTTGAAGTTGTGCCCTCCTTTGCCTTCCTGAAGGTAGCTGTCCGCTTCAGTCCTTCCCATCTCGCTTTTCCTGGTCTACTTTACTTGGTCTTCCTGCCATTAGCATCTCACCTGATGTGAACCATCCTCAACTTTATCCCCCAGTTACATTCCTTGTTTCAAAAAATCAAATGACAGACTTCCTGTTAATGTCCAGGTTCCTTATTCATTTGTTCTTCCACTCATTTGTTAAGTAAACATTTATTGAGCACCTACTGTGCGCCAGGTATTACATGAGGTTTGGTGGTAAAACGGATGCAGACATGGCCTTGAGCTCATCCGAGGCTTCTCGTAATCTGGCTGCCTCACTGGTGATGTTCCTCAGGATGCTCAGGCATAACTGAACATGCGGTGCCCTTTCCAAACTTGGCGCACTCTCTTTCCTCTGCCTAAATTCACTTCCATTCCATCTTCACCTGGTAAACTCCTACTCATCCTCAGGGACACAATTTTCTGTGAAGCAACCCTCAGCTACCAAGGCAGAATTCGGACTCCTTCTTCTGTCCTCCCACAGCATTCCTGGGTCTTCTTACCATCTGATTTATTATGGAGCATTGTAATTATTTGTCTGGGAGCTGGGAAGAGCATACAGTCCAGATACTGTCATCTTTTGGTTTTTCTCTGTCATTCTGCATGGCACGTCCCAACGCAGGCAGGGAGAAGGAAGGAAGAGTAAATCACTGTGTTGTTACTGTAAGCAATGGGAGCATTATGCTGAAAATGACAGGTGCCCATCTGCTAGGGATTGGCAGTTCTGAAGCCGGGGGTCATTTCGAATATGGGAACATGTGGTCCCTAACCTTCTAGCTTCCGGCAGAACCCTTAGGCCAGGTAACTGGAGAATATTCCCTGGTCTTCACCTAGAGCAGCCAGTCTCTAAGGAGAGCAGGATTGGGGAGGATGATCCCATACATTAGAACGGAGCAGGCTCTTCATCTCGCATTCAGTGGGATAAACAGGTGTGCTCAGGGAAGCGAGCAACAATTTGAAGCCATGTCCATTTTCACCAAGCAGGCAGCCACGCGCGGTACAAGCCATAGAGGCTCCCACTGGCCAAGCCACGGAGCAAACAGAGAAGGACCAGTACATTCAAAGAACGTAATTAGGTCCTCTGAGTAACAACCAGGCCTCGTTTTTACGTGGGGGAAAAAATGTCATATTGAAAAGAAAAAAAGACAAGTCTAACTGTAGGCTTCTCTGAAACCGTAAGCTGCCACTACAAACTTAAATCACAGCAACTATCCTGGTTTGGGGCATTTTTCAGGTCCAGGTGACTGATATATTTACAAAGAGAAACTTGTAAGCTCTAGGCCAAGAAGAAGAAGAGGGCAAAGGAGAAAGAGAAGAGGGAGGAAGAACAGGAGGGGGAGGAAGATGAGGAGGGGGAGGGGAAAGCTGAGAAAGAGGAGAAGGAGGAGGTAGGAGAAAAATTAATTCACAGACTCTAAAAGAACAGAGCCTGCACACCAGTCCCCTGGCTGCTTCCCACCCATCTGCCTGCATCTTGGTTCCTTCCATCTAGGCTCCTTCTGCCCTAAAACAATATAATAAAGGGAAAAAAATAATGTCTTAGTTGCTAATACAGCTTTGAAGGGGGATAAAAGGGTTAGCCGCCTAAACACAAGTGGAAGTCAGAAAACTCTCTGCAGGCAATAAACAAAATCCTACCCAGTTCCTTGAGCCAAATGGAATGAATGCAGTGTGCTCTGGGGACACCTTCCAGGAAGTCACAAAACGAGGGGGGGGGGAGGGGCTTAACTGGGCTGCCTCTGAGCTGCTCCACACGCACCGAGGAAGAAGATGGGAGACACGAGGTACCCTCACCAGCTTTGCCCAGCTTGCTCTGTGGCGTGAAAAAGCAGGCAACCGGAGAAAGTCATTCCTTCCCCAGAGCGACCAATCCTCCGTGGTTTCCGCTCTGCCGCCGCTGGCACTCCCTTTCCTGCTAATTCCCACACAGCGCCTCACGCCCCTGCGTCCTGCTCCCCAAACGAACGCCAAACTGCCCTGACACAGTATCTTTGCAGATGCCATCCCTGGGAGCACGCCTCAGCGGGAGTGGGCTGGGGAGGGTTGGGGGCGAGAAAGGGCGGCGGGGTCCCAAAGTGAAGTCATAGGAAATAATAGGGCTGTTCCGCCCAGCTCCCCGCCAGCCAGGGGAGCGGAGCGCCCTTTCAAATTGGGTGTCCCAGCTCGGTGGCTAAAATCACCGGTCACGGAGAGCTGCAAGCAAACCGCTTTGACAAGGCTGTTACTGTTGTAAGGGTTCAAGGGTGCCGGCCACTAGGTCAGCGGCTGCCAATCAAGCGGACAGAAAAAGCCGCTCATTGAGCCCGTGATTTCTACCTAGGCCGCAATTATCCCTGACTATTCCTGTCCCTCCGCAGCTCCTCTGATTACACCTGCCTCCCTTTTACATCTCTTTCAGAGTGTGCTTCACGCACTAATTAGTTGCCTGCTCTCCGCTGAGATGTCAGACCCTCCGTCAATTTATCTCTATTTCAGCCTGCTCAGAGTGACTTCCCCAGTTATCAAAATTTAATCATGCCTTCAAAAATGTTGAAAAGTGGTCATTAGAGGCAAAAGGCCACAGGATACAATATTCATTTTTCTCTATCTTCCAGCCATCCAGCTGGCATCTATAATGGATATCCTGGGGGCTGTGAGAACGCGTTGATTTATGCAACCTCGGCCCTGCTCTCACCGTGCTCCGCCGGGCTGCCTGAGAGAACAGGTTTTAACAAGGTCTGAGGTGGGAGGACATTAATCACGGCCGCATTGTATGTGGAAAAGGGTACTGTGTAGTCAAAGAACCCCCTACCGGAGGGCAGTTAGATTTTTTTTTTTTACCACCTTCTCGGTGATAAAAGAGAGTTTGACAATTGATTAGACCTTTCTGTAACCTTGCAGCCCTGTGAAATGATGAGAGAGAGAAAAGAGGGAGAGAATGATTCTCATACCGGCGGTTTTAAATGTGCAATAACTTTATGATTCTTGACTGAAACTGGCTATCAAAATCAGTCCCAACTCAATACCATCTAAAAGAGAAGCTCATTCCTGGAATAAGAGCCCTTTCGGCCGGATGTGTCTGAGCCAATCACGGGCGCAGGGGGCCCGCGGTGACTGCTGGCCGCCTCCTCTGGTGGGTTCTGATAAAAATCACATCTGATAAATTCACCTTTGCCTGCCTGCTTGGCTGGAAAGAAGGTTTTAGTCCAAAATCAACAATGATGAACTGAAATCTATCAGCAACTGGGAATTGCTTTTAACCCTCCCTCCATTTTGTTTCAGAGAGACCCACTTCACTGTTCGGCTTCTCCCTTCTCCTTCCCTCTTCGTTCCCAAGCCTAAGGGAAGGGTGGACACTGGACCCCCCCCCCCCTCCCCCCCCCCCCCCCCCCACCGTGCCCTCTCCGTGAACGGGTCTGACCTTGCGATACCCGCACCCCCTGCTCCTGGAAGCAGTCTCCGGTTACCGCAGAACACGCGAGGTGATGTTTCTGTCTTCTTACTTATGGCAGAAACGCCTTATGTTAACACTTTTTTGATCCTCATGCCTGTCTTTCTTTGAGGCATGCGGTAGAGGGAAAAACAGTCCAATAAAAAGCCTTTAGAGAAACTTACAAAGGACCTGCGTAGCGTGATAGAGATGAGTCGTAATGGCGATTCGACCGCTAGCGTTTCACACCCATTCTCACGCTGTCACTCACTCTGCTGCGCTCATATCTTCACATTCTGGGCCCCTAAATGACCGTCTTTCTTTCTTCCCTGGGAATCCAGCCTAGGTCCGGAGCAGGGAGGGAGCTTCCCTGCAGAGAAAATTCGGAGGTGGATGGTGACATCAGCTTAAGCCCACAGAAGCAAGGGGACTTCTGTTTATGTTGTAGTGTTAGGGAAGGTGATTCATGTGGAATAACAGTAATCGGAGAGCTCATGCCCTGAGCAGATTTCTCCCAGTGCCATTCTCAGTCTCAAGAAAGATCAGGCTTATGATTAAAGCCAGAAACAGGCCAGACTAGGAAAGAGCGAGGCCAACAAGAAGGAAGGCAGGTGTTGGTTCCCTTGTTTTGCTGATTCCCCACCCAACATCAGCTGTCCCAATATGGAATACATTCCGGATATGAGGACAAGAACATGGACTGATACCAATGGCTTAGAATACAGAAAAGTGATAAGAAAGGATTGAGCACATCTACCTGGAAATGGTACTTTTATGAACAGTGGATCCTGGCACAATAGTCTTCAGGACCCAATCATGAGGAGCCCCACATACCTCCAGTCCCACTGGTTATCAAGCTCGGAGCCTATCACCAGATTCCTGCATTACACTTCACTTTCCAACCTATAAGTGCACCCCTCCAGACCCTTTGCCTTATATGTTTAATCCCACATTCAACATGAGCCATGGGCTCTCTTTAGTAACCTGGAGTATCCATCCTTGCTACCGCTGGTTCTCCTAACCTTGAGAACATACCCCAGTACTGGGCAGTGTGGCTAGTACTTACTCTGGGCATAACCCTAACCCTGAAAAAGGAAAAAATACACACAAGGTTATAAACATCACCTATGATCCACCAATCCAATAAACGACCAGAATGATTGGCCGAATGCTGTAACCTGTTACTATGTGAAATTAGAGTCTCCCAAGCTTGTGAATCCAATGAGAACTGAATGGAGAGAACGGGGCCATGGAGTAAAATGGAAGGATGTTGCCGTCATAGTCCTATATAAAAACAAAGGACATTTTACATAATCAGCAGCGTATGTGATAGGAAAGCACACATTTGTACGTCTGAATGCACATAGAGGGAAGTTTTTTGTAACAGCAGCTGATTTCATTTACTCTACCAAGAGGCATGTTCCTACTTTATTTGGGCTGTTTTATTGCCTCAGCACTGAAAAGGTGTAAAAAATAACCTACCTTCCCCAAATTTAAGGAACAGTATTTAGAGCACAGGTGTGTAACCTAGAGCCCATAGACACCCCCTCCCCCAGCCAAGAGGTCCCTTAATGTCATTCAGGGGGTCTGAGAATTTGGGTGGAAAAGTATTACTTCTGCATTTTCACCATCCTCCTGCTGTAATTTAGCATTTCACTCAATTATGAATATAGACCTTAGAGCACACTAGTATTGGCCGAATCTGTGACTTTGTCACCAATAGAAATCACTGGTATTTTCACATCACGTTACAGTTGTTGCAGACATCTCAAAACATCCTTTTTGTTTATTGCTTCTTTGAAGTTATAGCTGTTATTAGACCTGCTAGATCCTGTTAGTTAATGCATTCATAAAGAGGGACATATATTACTGTATCACACATTTTTAATATTCATAATGGCATTTCAATATAATTGATTTCTTTGAAATCCTATGTATTCGATTGTATGTATTTACTACACTATTCTGAAAAGGGCTCTGTGGGCTCTCTCTCTCTACTGTTAAAAAGTCCAGGACACCAAAACAAGAAAAGTTCGGAATACCGGTTGTAAATAAATTCTGGTATTATCCTATCTCCTTTTTCATTTAGGCAGCAAGAGAGAGAGGTTCTAGGGACTTCCCTAATATGAAGATGTTTTACGAAATTCTGCTTCCTCATTCCACACACCAACCAAGCAATCAAAGTGGATTTGTGTGTGTGTGTGTGCATCTCATGGTGCACATCAGTGCTAAGTGATCAGAAGCTTGTTGTAAGTCTCATTATCCAAATGTTGGATGTTTTTCATAGTATCTACAGCTGGCAAAAATAAAAACAAAGAGCAAACACACACACAAAGCATTAAAAAAGTCCAGATAAGGGGCTGGCTGGTAGCACAGCGGTTAAGTTTGTGTGCTCCACTTTGGTGGCCCAGGACTAGCCAGTTCAGATCCTGGGCATGGACCTATGTGCTGCTTATCAAGCCATGCTGTGACAGATGACCCACATATAAAGTAAAGGAAGATGGGCACAGATGTTAGCTCAGGACAAATCCCTCAGCAAAAAAAAAGGAGGATTGGCAGCGGATGTTAGCTCAGAGCTAATCTTCCTCCAAAAAGAAAAAAAAAGTCCAAATGAGAAGCTGGACTTCCACCCTTGTGAGGCGTCCTAACAAGGTGTCCTAACACCCCAACCAGAGTAGTTCCAGAGAAGGTAAGTAGGGAGTCGGGACTTTCATCCCTGACCACTGTTAACAAGGCCCTCCCTCCCCACCATAGTGTCAGTGAAGACTACGTGGGATCCTTGGACTTCCACCTCCATCTGTCAGTAACAAGACACCTGTCCACTTCTCCACTGGGGTGGTATGAGAGGAGGCCTACTAGAGGACTAGGACTTCTCCCATCTCTCAACAGGAACGAGGGCAGCTCCCACCACAATGTCAGAGGAGACCACATGGGAGACATAACTCCCACTCCTGCCTAGTAGAAACAAGAAGGTCTCTCCTTTGACTTAAGGGACTCTGATTGGGAATTTGGACCTCTAGCTCCATCTAGAAGTAACGAAGTGGTACCTTGTCTCTCCTGCCAAATCAGGGTCAGAGAAAGCTTGCTAAGATCCAAAAATCTCATGAGATAATATAAAAATAACCAGATTTCAACCAAAAATCACTGGTTAGACCAAGTACCAAGAAGATCTCAAACTGAATGAAAAAACCATCAATGGGGCCCAACACTGAGAAGACAGAGATGGTTGAATTACCAGACAAAGACTTCATAAGATGGCATCTAGAAGATGCCTTTTTTTTTTAAAGATTGGCATCTGAGCTAACAACTGTTGCCAATCTTCCTTTTTTTTTTTTTTCTGCTTTATCTCCCCAAACTCCCCCTGTACACAGTTGTATATCTTAGTTGCAGGTCCTTCTAGTTGTGGAATGTGGGATGACACCTCAACATGGCCTGATGGGTGGTGCCATGTCCACACCCAGGATCCAAACCCTGGGCCACCACAGTGGAGAGCACAAACTTAACCACTAGGCCACAGAGCCGGCCCCCAGACAAAGACTTCAAATTAGCCATGATAAAAATGACTTGACAAGCAATTACAAAGGAAATAGCAAAGGAAAAAAATAGAAAGCCTCAACAAAGATGTAAAGAACCAAATGGAAATTTTCGAACTAAAAAATACAATAACCAAAGTAAAAATCTTAGCAGATGGGCTGAAGAGCAGAATGGAGGGGACAGAAGAAAGAATTCTTGAATTGGAAGACAGAAAAAAAGAAATTACCCAATCTAAACAGCAGAGAAAATATACTGAAAAAAGTGAACAGAGCCTCAGGAACCTGTGGGACTATAGCAAAAAATCTAACATTCGTGTAATCGAGTCTCAGAAGAGGAAAAGGGGAGCAGGGCTGAAAAAGCACTCAAAGAAAGCATGGCTGAGAACTTCCCAAATTTGGTAAGAGACATAAACCTAAAGACTCAAGAAGCTGACTGAACACAAACAGGATAAATCCAAAGAAAGTCACGCCAAGACATCATAATTAAACTTCTGAAAACTAAAGACAATGGAAAAAGTCTTAAAAGCATCCAGAGAAAACTGTCAATTTACATACAGGTGAAAAGATTTTTGATCACTATCAGAAACCATAGAGGACAAAACAAAGTGGCCCGATATTTTTCAAGTACTAAAAGAAAAGAACTGCCAACCCAGAACCTCATACCTAGCAAAAATATCAATAAAGTTGACAAACCCCTAGGAAGACTGACAAAGAATAAAAGAGAAGACACAAGTTAACAATATCAAGAATGAAGCAAGGATATCACTACACACCCTGCAGGCATCAAAAATATAATAAGGGAATGCTATGAACAACTTTGCACCCATGAATCTGATAATTAGACAAATGGACCAAGCCTTCACAAAATATAATCTACTACAACTCACTCAATAGGAAATAACTTGGATAGCACTATAACTATTAAGAATTTAGTAAATCAGAATTTTAGAACTCCCCAGAAAGAAATCTCAAGTCAGATGGTTTCACTAGAGAATTCTACCAGATATTTAAAGAAGAATTACCACTAAATATACCATATATCTTCTGGAAATTAGAAGAGGGGGGAACACCTCCCCCTTCATTTTATGAAGGTAAAAATATCCTGATACCAAAACCATGCAAAGACAGGAAAAAAAAGAAAACTATAGGTCAATATCCTTCATTAATACAGACACAAGAATCCTCAACAAAGTATTAGCAAATAGAATTCAACAATACATAAAAAGAAATATGTACCATGACCAAGTGAGGTTCATTCCAGGACTGCAAGGCTGGTTCAATATTCAAAAATTAATCAGTGTCATCCACCAGATTAGCAGGTTAAAGGGGAAAAAAAATCACATGATCATAATCATCAATGCAGAAAAAGCATCTGACAAAAATTCAACAGTCTTGATAAAAACTCTCAGAAAAATAGGAATAGAAGATTTCCTCAACTTGATAAAAGAGCATCTACAAAAACCTACACCTAAAGGTATACGTAATGGTGAAAGACTGAATGATTTAGTCCTATGGCCAAGAACAAGTCTTATTTTTCATCCTGCTGGCAGTTTTAGCCAGTGAAATAAGGCAAAAAGGAAATAAATGACATAGAGATTGTAAGAGAAGAGGTAAAACTGTCCTTATTTGCAGATGACATGATTGTCTGGGTGGAAAATCCCAAGAAATCTAAGAACACACAATAAAACTCCTAAAACTAATAAGTGAGATCAACAAGGTCACAGAACACAAGATAAACATACAAAAATTAACTACTTTTCTATATTGTAAAAATGAACATGCGGACACTGGAATTAAAAATGCAATACCACTTACAGTCACTCACAAAAATAAAATACTTACGTGTAAATCTAACACAACATGTACAGAATTTGTGTGCTGAAAGCTACATAATGCAGATGAAAGAAATCAAAGATTTAAACAAGTGGAGAGACAGAGCATGTTCATGGATTGAAAGAATCAACATAGTAAAGATGTTAATTCTCCTCAAAATGACATTTAAGCAATGCCTATATAACCCTAGCGAGACTGTGCATGTGTGGTGTGTATACATATGTACCCACATGTATATGATATGTATATATTATATACATGCACACAAAATTGTTCTAAAATTTATGTGGAAAGGCAAAGCAACTTGAATAGCTAAAACAAATTTGAAAAATAAGAATCAAGTGGGAGCAGTCTACTTGATTTCAACAATTATTATACAGCTACAGTAATCAAGACTGTGATACCAGCAGATGGATAAGCACAAAGATTAATGGAAAAGAACAGAGAACCAAGAAACAGACCCACACAAATATGCTCATCTGATTTTGACAAAGGTGTGAAACAATACAATAGAGGAAAAGTAGCCTTTGCAAGAAACAGTGCTGGAGCAATTGGAAATCCACAGGCAAAAAAAATGACCCTCAATGTAAGTCTCACACCTTATAAAAAAATTAATTCAAAATAAATCACACACTTAACCATGAAACTTTAAAAAATATAATTAAGAGAAAATTTGCAGGATATAAGGCTAGGCAAAGAGTTCTTATACTTCACCCCAAAAGCATAAAAGGAAAATTTGATAAACAGACTTCATTAAAATCATTTGCTTTCTGAAAGACCCTGGTAAGAGGATGAAAAAACAAATTACAGAATGGGAGAAAACATTTTTGCCAACCACAGTTCTGACAAAGGACTAGTATCTAGAATAAATACTCTCAAAACTCAATAGTAAAAAAAATTCCAGTTGGAAAATGGACAGGGGCAGGCCCAGTGGTGCAGTAGTTAAGTTCACACGTTCCACTTCTCAGCAGCCTGGAGTTCCCCGGTTCGGATCCCGGGTGCGGACATGGCACCGCTTGGCAAAAGCCATGCTGTGGTAGGTGTCTCACATGTAAAGTAGAGGAAGATGGGCATGGATGTTAGCTCAGGGCCAGGCTTCCTCAGCAAAAAGAGGAGGACTGGCAGTGGTTAGCTCAGGGCTAATCTTATTCTTCAAAAAAATAAAAAATAAAAATAAAAAATGAAAATGGGCAAAAGACATGAACAAAGATGATATACAGATGGAAAATAAGCACATAAAAAGATGTTCAACATAATTGGCCATTAGGAAAGTGCAAACTAAAACACCAATGAGATACCAGTATACATCCATCAGAGGGTTAACCTAAAAAACCTTGATAACACCAAATGCCGGTGATGGATGAGGAGAAACTGGATCACACATAAATAGCTAGAAGAAGTGTAAAATCGAACAGCCACTCTGCAAAATGGCTTACGGTTTCTTATAAAACTCTGTAGCTACCATACAAACCACCAATTGCACTCTTGAGCATTTATCCCAGAGAAATGAAGACTAAGATTGACTCAAAAATTTTTACACAAATGCCCATAGAAACTTTATTCATAGTAGGTAAAAACTATTATGTCTTTCAATGTGTGAATGGTTAAACAAAATGCAGTATAAAGATACCATGTAATCCTAAGCAATCAAAAGGAACAGACTATCAATATGAGCAACACCCATAATGAATCTCCAGAGAATTATGCTATGTGAAAAAAAATCCCAAATGGCTACATGTTTTCTTGAAATGACAAAATAATAGAAATGGAGAGCAAATTGGTAGTTGGCAGAGTTTAAAGAGGAGTTGGGGGGGGGGCGGCCCAGTGGCATAGTGGTTAAGTTCACACGCTCAGCTTCAGTGGACCGGGGTTCATGGGTTCAGATCTGGGGCACAGACCTACACACTGCTCATCAAGCCATGCTGTGGCGGCATCTCACGTGTAAAATAGAGCAATATTGGCACAGATGTTAGCTCAGGGCCAATCCTCCTCACCAAAAAAAAAGTTACAAAGAGAGAGTAGGGGCAGGAAGGAAATGGGTGTGGCTATAAAAGGCAACCCAAGTGATCCTTGTGATGATGAAAATGTTCTATATCTTGACCATATCAATGTCAATATTTTGGTTGTGATATTACACTACAGTTTTGCAAAGTGTTACCATTGGGAGAAACTGAGTATTATTTCTTTCCACTGCATGTGAATCTACAATTTTCACAAAATATTTTAAAAATTAAATTAAAAAGTGTATTTGCCAGGCAGGAGAATAAACAGAGAGGTATCATTTAATCCACCATGTGATTTTTAAAAAGTAGTTTTAAATCAATTATAAAAAATAGTTACAACATTAAATTTACTTTAAAAGTTATGTTTAGGGGCCAGCCCAATGGTGCAGCAGTTAAGTTTCCATGTTCCACTTCGGTGGCCCCAGGTTTGCCAGTTGGGATCCCGGGTGCAGACCTATGTACCACTTGCCAAGCCATGCTGTGGCAGGCATCCCACATATAAAGTAGAGGAAGATGGGCAGGGATGTTAGCTCGGGGCCAGTCTTCCTCACAAAAAGAGGAGGATTGGCAGCAGATGTTAGCTCAGGGCTAATCTTCCTTTAAAAAAAAAAGTTTTGCCTATATAATTTCCCTGAAATTGAAGGAGGCAGACCTCTAATCCTAGCTGCAATGGAATAGCATGTAGCAGACTAAGGATCCTGCTAAGATATAGACAATTTAGATTTTTTTAAATATCTATTTGAAGGCATCATAGAGCTGCATAGAACTCACAAAATCAGATCCTAAGGAAAGAGGAAACTTACTTAGGAAAGTCAAACTTGCTGCATTCCCGTTTTTTCTTTGGAGTACCTGTTTGTTCTTGGGACAGTCAAGAAGCTGAAAAGTCAGCTGAGCTTTATGCCATCTCATCCACCAAAGAGGAAAAACATGAAGTTCACAACTGCCAAAGTAGGGAGGGCTTGAGTAGCCAAGATCTTGAAAAGGCAGATGCAGATATGTGAGCTGTACACTCAGTTTTCCCCTTGAGATATCTGCCTAATGAGTTGTCTAGAGCAAGAGGCTAAGAACCCAAGTAGAAATCATCTGAAAAATACTGTAGAGCTTGGGACAGTCTTATAGCATTAGGGATACAAAACCATAAGCCCAAGACCTGCTAAAGAGATGAGGGCATAGCTTCAGTTAGGGAGCCTGGAGAGCTGTACCACAAGAAGTGATGGCAAACGAGAAATAGACTGGACCTTACAAAGCCTGAAAATCAGCTTCAAGTCAGCTCAGTCTCTGTTTGCACTGAGATGATCTGCCCTTCTTCTGCCTACAAGAAGACAGAATAAATCCTGCTTGGAGGAAAGTATATTATCAAGGTCTTCCATATTTTTCATAATCAATGCCAGGAATTCAAATTAAAAAAAAAACTTACTGGCATAGCAAGAAACAGAATAAATAGAGGGAAAAACAGAAATGGGCCTACAAGTAACCCACAAATTGGAGTTATCAGATACAGATGTAAAATAATTATGATTGTCAAAGAAAAAATTGGCAAACGGAAAATGTCACCAGAAAACCAGAATCTATAAAAAGAATTAATTGGATTTCCACAATTTAAAAATACAACAATTGAAGTTAAGGATCTCATGAAAGATAGCTTGAAAAACAGGCTGGACTCAGTAGAAGAGGGAATTAGTTAACTGGAAGGCTGGAATCAAATATACCCAGACTGAAGCATTGAAAGTCAAAAGAACAGAAAGTGCAGAAAACAGCGTATGTGTGACACTATGTTAAAAGTCTAACATATGCATAATTAGACTTCCAAAAGCAGAGGAGAGAGAATAGGACAGAACAAAATTTGAAGAGATAAAAATTAAGTATTTTCTAAAACTGATGAAAGACATCAAACTATATGTTTAAGAAATGATAGCAGGATAAACACAAAGAATACCATATCTAGGCGTATTATAATCAAACAGCTAAAAACCAAAGACAAACAAAAACAATTAAAAGCAACCAGAGAAAGACTATATTATCATTAAAAGAATAAAGCCTGATAATGGATGCCAAAAAACAATAGAATATCTTTAAAATGCCAACCCAGAATTCTAAACTCAGCAAAAAATATTCTTCCAAGGTGAAAGAGAAATAAAGACATTTCCAGACAAACAGAAACCAGGCGATTCACATTAAAGGCAATATAAAGGGAGTTGTTCTGGTAGAAGGGAAATTATATCAGAGAGAAATAAAAAGATGAGGGAAGAAATAAAGTACATACGGTATATATGTGGATGGATCTAAATATTTATTTTTAAAAATCAATAATAATCTCTTGTAAAATTTAAAAGTATGACAACAATAACAAAGTCAGGAAGGGAGTTCACTGGGGTGGGTTGTTTTTAAAACACTGCTCCAGATCCTTTGATGCTCCTCTACTGAGAGCTATGGACTGTGTTCCCTTCCCTTGAGGCTAAGTGGGCTTGTGATTGCTTCAACCAACAGAATGTGGTAGAAATGACAATATGTGACTTTCAAGGCTGGGTCATAAAAGGCCATGAAACTTCTACCTTACTCTCTTGTTTTTTGAGCTGAGTCACCATACAAAAATCTAAGTACTCTTAGGCCACCGAGCTGGAGAGACCACATATAGGGCCCTTGATACAGCTGAGCCCAGCCTTCAGCCATCTCAGCCCAGGCACGATACATGTGAGTGAAGAAGCCATCTGTTCAGATGACCCCACCCATCGGAGCCATTCCAGCTGAGGTTCCGGACATCACAGAGCAGAGACAAGCCATCCCCACTCTGCCCTTCCAAAATTCCTGACTCAGAGAATCCAGGAACATAACAAAATGGTTATTATTTAATGATACTAATTTTAGGGTAGCTTGTTACGCTGCAAAGTTAATGAGAACATAGAATTCAAGTCACCTAATGTCCTAGAACTGTCTGAAAATTGTAAAAGAACCAATTTATATTAGAGTATGCTAAGTTAAGGATGCATCCTGTGCTCTTTAGATAATCTTTAAAAATACGGAGAAAGTATGTACAATTAAGGTGCATGTGCAGATATTTCTCATCAACTCTTCAGAAATTGCATTTGCTACTTAAATTTTTGTCTGAGTTTTGAGAGTTCCCCCTTCAGAAGCTTCTTGGGAGAAATCAGCACAATATTTTAGAGAAACTGTCAATGTCATTACCTGGACTACCATCATCCAGCTGCACACACTCTCTCACCATGGAAAGCTTTACAGCTTCAAGCACAGATGACATAAGTGGTGTGGAAACCCTCAATGGCCAGTACATTTTTCTTTAGATCCTATGGAAACATAAGATCCTGAAATAAATATTGGAGAAACCTCTTCCCAGTTTTAGCTCCAACAAAGGAGAAAGCTTGACCTATTAAAGCTGAGTTCTAGCTCCCCCTCTGCCAGTATTCAGCTATGAAACCTGGAAAAAAAAATCACTTAGAATGTAAGATTCAACCTTAGAATTGAGAATTTGACAACTAATAGTGATGAACTTTTCCAACCCATTATACAATGCAAACCATAAAATAAAGGGATTGCACAAGATCATCTCTAAACCTCTCTAGATTTTAAAATTTAATAGGAAAACATTTGTCTTTGCCGAGAATACAGGTTCTAGTCCACAGACATAGAGCGTCGAGAATTACAGTTAGGTACTTAAACAAAAAGGGCTTTTTTCCCCTTCTGCCAATTACTCTCTCTCTTACTTGTCTACATTCTCTCTCCCCCACACCACAACTACAGATATGTATGAAAGCTATAATTTTCATTAAAAGACTCATGCAGATTCATAGCTGAAGTTATACAGATACCAAAATTAAGTGCAAACAGACAATTAACCCATAAAATAGAGCTCATACAATATTTGTTTTTAGTTTCGAGTTATATGTCAGCAAAATGAAAATGTGACAATGCTGGGTAATATCAATTTGGTACAAGCAAGAAAAAACACTGATTCCTATGGCTCATTCTTTTCACCCAAAGCACAGCAGATATGCAGATTCAAAATTAACTATAAACTATCCAGTGTAGACTAAGTCAGGTGGAGACTGAGAATACTGAAGAAAGAGCACGACCATTTGAAGAAACTACATTCTTTGAAAATGTGGAACGCAACATAACAGAACGGTCTTCCTGTCTCAGTTTCATTCAAGGTGTGAAAATAATAGCAGACACCAACAGGAGTTGTGAGGCTGTGGGGGTCTTGCAGAGAAGACAGACGGAGGACCTACTGGATGATTCTTTATCCTCTCTCCCATAATGAGGGCATAAAAATTGTCAGAATATGTAGAGAGTTTGATTGGTGCTGTGACAGGTAAAGTCAATGAGCAAATACTGAATTAGGGAGCAGCCTGATTTTCAGAGTTTATTGGGGACAAAAACAAAACAAAACAAAACATGACACTTTCTCATGGACCAGTTGTGTGTCTATGCATGAAATAAAGTGTTGCGTTGTTTTAGAGTCAATACAGAGAAGACTGTTTAAGAAGAACCTCAGAAGATGCAAGCCAAAGAAATTCTAAGGGCTATGGAAGGAGCAAGCAACCAGACAGAAGAGGGATAGATCAATAAAACAGTAATAGCAGCTGGAGGAGCAGGCTCCCCACTGTACTCATGGAAGCACCCATGAGAAAAGGTTTTTCATAACTGCCTGAGAGTGCAAAGCATCCTCGGCTGTCCAAGAGAATCAGTCAAATAGCAACTTTCTGGCTTCCCTTAAGCCTCCTCTCTTCTGCCACTCAAACCCCAAAGGGAGGAGCAAACAGAGGAAGCAAGCTAGGGAAAGAAGAGCAGGGAAATACAGAAGAAACCCCTGCTGGAGGTGAGAGAAAGCCCTTTTAAAGCAAGTTTGGAATTTTAATTATTATATAGACTGGATTTTCAATAACCTAAGAGTAACGAGAGTAGTCATGAGACTGCTGAGCTTTCATCCAGGGCAAGAATGGAACTTTCCACACTGAATACATTTTAAAGGAGCAGTGAGAATCAAAATCAAGTTGTCTCATGATCATACCCCAAGAATCCAGCTTGTTCAACCTACCCGTGCTATCTGCATGTTCTAAGCCTTTTTGCCAGAATTAGCTAAATAATTTTCACTTGCTCCTCATTTGACTGAGGCAAATGTAAACTAAAGACTTTGCTATTTCATTTTTTAGTTCTAGGGAATTTTTTGCTGTAAATATTATAGATAAGTTGGTATACAAGAATAGTGCAAAAAAGTAGAAGAAACTGGTCTTAGACAACATGTCTTCCCTTTAAGGATTGGTGACTTCCTATTTAACAACTTTCATCAATGTACATCAGTAAGTCCATTGACACTGCTGTGTGCGTCTGCTACATGCTGAGTGTTACGTTAGGCTTTAAAGATGCTGTAAAAGAAGTACAGGATATTTGTCATGCTTGAAGAGCTGATCATCTATTTCTAAAATCGTGTTCAATAATACGCTGGTCTTGCCACAGGAGAATAAGGCACTGACCACTTGATGTCATATCTCCCATTGCTATAATGGCTTTGTGCTTAGACATCCTCTGTGGGTCATCTGGTCCACCCCAGAGTCAGCAGGATGCACTGCACGAAGATGAGCTGGAATAGGCGAAACCCTGTAGCCAGGGGTTTACATACAAAAGGAACTCTTCACCCACACGGGGGCAATATGCTCTAGAAAAATTAGGATCCAGGAAAGTCTACTCTGATTTCTATGTGGATTTTGCTTAAATTCTCTGGTGTGTCTTTTCTCAAACCAATGTAATTCTTCCTGAGAAGAAGGATCATGTATATCGATATATTCTTGTGGGCAAATAGAATCTCTTTTGACTACACACATATTGTATTGAAAGACACAGGGTATCATTTTAGCTATAAAAAAAATGTCAATTTGAGCGCTATCTGTAACTCCTAAATGCTAGTATGTAGTACTTTCCAGTTTGTTCCTTCAATCTTTATTGTCTGTGAATAACAGAACTTGTATCAGAATACATTCCTTTTCATTAAGCGAGTGGGGCTAGAATTCACTGGTAAATGCGATGACATCTAGTTATGATATCTGTATTTTGTATATATTGTTTTGTATATTTGTATACAGAAAATGTATCTCATTAATTTTATATTAGTCCCACTGCTTATATTCCTAGGATCCAGTCACCTAGGCTGTCTAATTTTCCTCTTCTCTCCATGACAAGAAGTGCACTTCAAACATTCAGTTCTACATACAGCTCCACTGTGGAGCACACATAGTGGGTATTCAATGAATGCGTGCTGAGCTGTGCAGGGCCCTGCATTAGTATACAAGCTCAATCAATACAGTAAAAGTGATTTGGACACTACATGTAGGCGTGAACATATTCCTTTTCGATTATCCATTTGCTTGTGACGAGCAAACGATCCCACGTGTGTTTTTTCTCAAGCTGATTGCCTCCTGATGTGCCTTTTTCCTGATGGAGGTCTGAAAGAACATCCTGCGTGGAACTAGCCTACAGTTTCCTGAGGTCATATTTACGCTGTGGATGAAGAGAAACAGTCTTCTCTACTTAGAAACCCTGCGTGCCCCCAAAGTAAGCCAATTTGGATATGGTGAAGGCCTGTAAGCCAATTAGCAGTGACAACAGTCAAAGAGTGTTCTTCACGTACCTAGTGATGTTACAACGGAAAACTTGTGACCTGAACTTAACCAGTATAAAAAACTTTTATTTGGATTTGGGTTATGATTTTGATTTGAGCAAACTGAAATAGCCAGGTGCACATTTGAGACACACCTCACTCGCGTCCTCCTCTACCAGGTTGGAAATTGGTTGAGTTCCTTCTGGGTAAACAGAAACAGGAGGATGCAACTTCACTGCCTCCCTAACTCCCAAGCGAGATGAAAGGACACTCGAGCCATGTCAAGAGAGGCAGGATGACAACATCACCTGCAACAAAGGAAACTCTCAAGAAAGAGAGATAAAATAAGCCGCATGCTCTAAAGGCATCCACGGACGGCAAAATTATGGCCCTGCTATATTTATACACAGGGGTACAGTTTTCATACACTATTATGGTCTCATATTATATATCTTTAAATCATCCAGCAAAAGTTTCTGCCTGTGCCTAATGCTGGCTCTAATTTAGGATGAACAACTACTCTCATAAAGAGAAACTGCTGCTGCTGCTGTTTATTAGGCTGCAGAAAGGTCTCACTGACTAATGTCCCAGGATTAAATGAATGTGGAATAATAAGAGCTGATTTATTTGTGCTCTGCTAGGATAAAGCTGCCACTGATTTTACAAGAAACTATTCATCTGAGGCCCACGATAGCTAGTAAATTGTGGCTGTTGCTGAAATTAGTCTCCAGGCCTTCATGTAATCTACAGTGTGAAGTAGCGGTGTGGTAATAAAGCCATTGTGGGCACTTGGTTTATTGAAAAGTTCCCCCTTTTATCCCCATCTTCGGGGATTCTAAAAGTCAACCTTCTGAGATCACTTTTGGAAATTCACCTGTCCCGGGCCCACAAACTGCCTTTCGAGCTGTGGAATTTAAAGCTGGAATTAAAAGTATATAGCCCCCAATAAATAAACACCGGAGCAGTCAAAGCTCTCACCTCGGATTTTTCTTTCTGGCCCAGCACACAAAGACAGCATTTCTCGGGCTCTGGGCCTGGACATGGTGGCGGTCAGAATTCGGCAGTCCCAGGACGAAAAGAGAAGAGCAAGAGAAAATGGTTGTTTCATCTCTGAAACGTGTTTGGGCTATCCCCCCAAATTTACTGATGGCCATTTACGCAGGTTCTTGGTCTAGACACCTGTTTTAAATGAAGCATTAAAACAAACCAATGGAAAAGTCCAGCTAACAGAAATCAGCAAAAAGATGAGCATTGCTGAAGCGGTGACACTATGAATGCTACAGAGAACTTTGGAGAGAGTCGTACCCGCCCTATATCCCCTCCAGAATAAAAGCTTTACAGGAGCAAAAATCATATTTTAAACACCGCTAACTTATTCCAGCTCACCATAGTTATTCAATTGTTGAACTGAAAAAACAAACAGTATATTAACTTAAGAACCAATCAAAATAGCAATTGCTTCTCTGGAGAACAGTTTCCTCCGTGTGATAATTAACAGTACTATCAGAAATCATTTTCAAGTTGCTCTTCATTTTATCTGGCCTTGCTTGTCAGATTCTTTATGGAAGAATGATGATCTGCATGCTTTATCGTCAAGAGGATGAAAATAATCATAAAAACAACAACAATAATAATAGCTAACCCAAATAGTACCTACCCAGTGCCTGGCATTGTTCTAAGCACTTTATATAATCGTCTTTCATTGGCCCTTCATAACAACGTTATTGGGGGAAGGCCATTATTATTCCCATTTTACAGGTGAGGGTACTGGAGCACAAGAAGTTAGGAAATGCCCTATGACATTTGCACACTCCTCTTCAACAGCCTGGGGTTCGCCGGTTTGGATCCCGGGCACAGACACACACCACTGTCAAGCCGTGCTGTGACAGGCGTCCCACATATAAAGTAGAGGAAGATGGGCAGGGATGTTAGCTCAGGGCCAGTCTTCCTCAGCAAAAAGAGGAGGATTGGTGGCAGATGTTAGCTCAGGGCTAATCTTCCTCAAAAAAAAAAAAGAAGGTGGGAAATGTGTCCAAGTTTTCCCAGTTTCTAAGTGGCAGAAACAGGGTTTGGACCTAGAAGGCCTGGCTTTCAAGCCAGTGCTCCTCACCACTTGACTCCAAAAAACAAAAATGCGCAAAACAAGCATGTGTCACTTATAGGGGTTCTAAGCGATTTATTCTAGCAAGGGCCAGGAAATCTGGCCGACTTTATTAAATGTCACTAAAATATGGAACAGAGTTTAACACTCACCAGAGCAAGTGCCATCATACTGAAGTTAGATTCCCTTAATTCCGCTTTCTCTGGCTGCAGAATTGTCTGAATTTCTCTCTATACTTCCTTTCTCCAAAATACTCTTTGATGAGAAAGAGGATTCTTGCCTGTCTTGGTTTCCCCACCATCTTTCCTAACTGACCTTCTTCCTCCCACAGTTGCTTGCTTGGCACCATGATCCAGGACCCAGTAGCGTGAGGTTTTCGTCATTACCAAACAGACACTGGCCCAGTCACACGCTGCATGATTTGCCTGAGTGACAAGAGGAAGTTGGAAAAGTCCCACATCCCAATCCTGGTTTGTGGCTACATCCTCTCACCTCTTCTGACATCTTGACTCAAGTCACTGTGTTCCAGGAAAGAAAGATCAGCCGATATCCACTCTGGCTACAGTTCTCCTTTGTTAGCCAGACTAGAATGGGCATAGTCCTCAACGTGCTTTTCTCCAAGGCAAAGAATAAATTTACCCTTACCCTTCACGGGTGAGATAATCTATTCATCTTATGGTGGTTCATTCTGGTTTGTGTTAAATGCTATTGATTTCATTATCAGCTCTGGAAGGATCAGGGGAGCAAGTAGAATCCACTTAGCAGTTGCTGGGAAGGGTAGCCTGGGGTTTACTTGTAACTATCATAGGTGCAAAGTGTTGGCTGTGCTTTGCGACATCCTCCCTCTCTGACACCAGTTCAGACTTCTGTAGACAACACTTCCCCCCATGGCAGAATTTGTCTCTCAGCTTTGGCTGCTGTGACCAAGCTAGAAGCTGACAGTAGTTTTGTGTCTATTGTTGTTTTCCTTTTCCTTATCAATTCTATCTTTACTTATTCATAAATAAAGGCTGTGTTTCCAATGCCCAGTTGTCCTACTGCTTCTCCTTCATGTCAGAATCACAATATGAGCATTATACTCTTAGATAAGAACTATTACCCAGGTCCTTGCTACTCAAAATGCCCTCAGACCAACAGCATTGGCATCAATTGGGAGTTTGTTAGAAATGTACAATTGAAGACCCCATCTTACACCTTTTAAATCAGAAGATGTATTTTAACAAGATCTCCCAGGGATTTATATGCATACCAGAGTTTGAGAAGCACCCATGGAGGTAATAGGAGGTTTTAAGTCCCTCATAAGAGACTGAACACCCCAGTGGTTTGGACAAGCAACATCGGTCCTGTTGTAAAGCTGCCTGTTGACTTGGAAATATTCGGGTTTCCAGATATTACAGGCAGCACAGAAAGAGCAGACCACTTTCAGAAGTGTTATCGTCTAATTTTAGATCTTCCACAGAAGAAGTAAAAGGGAAGAAAGGGAGTATTATATTTTTTATAATCTCTTGTAAGCATACCAACTCATACTTCACCAAGTTATTTTTAAAAATCAATGGGAAAAAAATCAGTGGAGATAATAATTTCAAGGAGCAAGACAACCCCTTAGTTTTCTTTCTTGCATCATTGCAAATGTGTAACACGTGAGTCTCTACAGCCTCCCTCCGTTCTAGTGAGGAGAAGGACCATTTACGCCAACCATACAAACAACTGCTCTCGGGGTTTGTAAGAGTTTGCAGGATGCCTGCCACTTCACCAAGAAGAAACTCCATGAATGTGCTCCTCTCTCTCTTTTGAGAGGGCCACATGTACAACTGCCTAGATTCTCTTGGTAATATTTTCTATTTCTGCTGGGTCTTCATTTTTATTATCATTTGACCGTCTTTCGGAGCTAGAACACCTCTGCTAGGTTTCTCACTTAGCTATTCCAATCTTTTAAGCAAGCCTTCCCTAAGATATTGTGCAGGAAAAAAATATGCTATTATTAAAGAAGGTCATAAGGCTTTAACATAGTAAATCCAAAGAAAAGATGAGTACTTTCTTTGACGTTGGTATTGGGTCAATCTATTGAGTCACAGAACGCTACAGAATAAAAGTTTGTCTTGAAGACTCCAAGCCAGGAAATATATTAGATAAGCATCCTTATTATTCAGGACTTCCATAACTCCTCTTGAAAACTAATCCATGGTTAAGACATAATCCTGGTATAGTCAATATTTGGCTTATTCAAAAACGTTTTACTAAGTGCTATACATATGAATGGTTTAACACTTATTTCATTCTTAATAATAAAGCATTATGGTTAAGAGTAAAATCTTTGCAGTAAGATGGACGTACCTTTTCACCCTAACCCTTCCAACGCACCACCTCCCCGACACAGGGCCAGTTACGGGAGAAGTTTGCTTTACCAATAAGTCTGGGACTGGCAATTGGCCAGTTAAGTAAAGGAAAACTTTCATCAAAGCAGGAAATATACTTTGAAATTGGATCTTAAATGTTTTCTTCTGTCTTATTTTAAATAAATAAATATAAATTCGGTTTTCATTCATTATTGTAAAACACGACCATTTCTTGGAATACTAGTCCACAGATTGGAGTTCCTCATTGATTTTCTTGCATAAATCATATCCCTAATACATCATCTACAATTTCCACTTCCTGAATTTGATAAAGAACTGAACATTTGGTAATCAAGCTTAATGCAGGACATTTCTACATTTTATTTCCCTTCCAAAGTGTTACTATATTTTGTGTACATCAAATAGAACAATGTTTTAGCTACTCTTAGGTAGAGTCTCCAAAGCTTCCAGCATAAGTTTTCATAGAAAATAATAACTGTCTTTGCATGCTAACAATTCATCATTCTGTGTGACATTTAACTGAATGACAATCACTATCAATATCTCCTCCAGACACAGGAAGAGGGGCCCCTGTTCCGGGCCCATGCTTTAGAATCCACATTTTGATCCTCTTCTCATCATTCTCCTCTCAATGGACCCATGGGGGCATGCGCATCCAGAAGCCACATCCCCCCCAAACCATGTTCCAGGTACAAAGCCTGGAAATCCCCTGACCAGAGAGCATGAACAAAGTTTGGAAGCATGAGTTAAGTTGTTCATATACTACTTGAGACCCTTGTAGTATGAGATAGATTCAAGGCTGGAAGAGACAGCAGAAGGCTGCAGGGCAAGCTGGCGAGGATGGGACCTCTTTGCACCACCATGTTCTGGTACACTGAAGATCTTGAGAACTGGAAATTTGAATTTAGTCGTCCAGGTCATTATGAAGATTTATTTGCCAAGTAAAGAGGACACATACTTTCTTTAAGAGTTTATTAACTTAAATTATACCTTTAAATATTTAGACTCAAGGGAGATGGCCCTCCTTTTGTACTCTTGTCCACGGCCCCATCAATGTTATGGTCAGGCCTGATGACAAGAAGACATATAAATAGTTTGGGAAACCCACACAGCTGACTCTTGGCAGGTCCACAACCCAGGTAGTGGGAGCAGTGGTTACCAGAGCATGTACCAGAGCATTCAGAAGCTGTGGGCACCTGTGCACCTTCTAGAGACAGAATAGACAGTGCAGATTAATCTAGAAAGGAAGTTAAGTGTGAGTTGTTTAAAAAAGTTTCTACTGTACTTGACCTCACTTAGCGTTAGTCCTGGATCTATAAAATGAAGATAATCATGTCTCACATACAGGTTCATGGTGAGGAATAAGTAGGTCAGTCTATAGAATGCTTAAAATGAAGGCCACACATGTAATACATAGTAACAATCACACTTTTCTTCCTTTTTGTTCCTTCACTAAATTTTCCTAGTAATAGTAATATCAAATAATTATACAGCAATCATTGTGTGCCCTTGAGGATCTTCTTATCATCCCAGTTTAAAAGATTGGGAAATTTAGTTCATTTGTGTGAGCTCTTTATATATTATGGAGATTAACCCCTTGTCGGATATATGATTTGCAAATATTTTCTCCCAGTTGATGGGTTATTTTTCATTTTGATCCTGGTTTCCTTTGCCTTCCAGAAGCTCTTTAGCCTGATGAAGTCCCACTTGTTTATTTTTTCTTTTGTTTCCCTCATCTGAGTAGACATGGTATTTGAAAAGATCTTTTTAAGTCTGATGTCAAAGAGTGTACTGCCTATATTCTCTTCCAGAAGTTCTATGGTTTCAGGTCTTGCCTTCAAGTCTTTGGTCCATTTTGAGTCTATTTTTGGGCAGAAAAACAAACAAGTCAATCAAAAAGTGGGCAGAAGATATGAACATACATTTTTCCAAAGAAGATAAACAGATGGCCAATAAGCATGTGAAAAGATGCTCAACATCACTAATCATCAGGGAAATGCAAATCAAAACTACACTATGATATCACCTTACACCTGTTAGGATGGCTATCATCACCAAGACAAAAAACAATAAATGTTGGAGGGGATGTGGATAAAAAGGAACCCTCATCCACTGCTGGTGGGAATGCAAACTGGTGCAGCCACTGTGGGAAACAGATGGAGATTTCTCAAAAAATTAAAAATAGAAATACTATATGACCCAGCTGTCTCACTACTGGATATTTAACCAAAGAACTTGAAATCAATAGTTCAAAGAGACTTATGCACCCTTATGTTCATTGCAGCATTATTCACAATAGTCAAGACATGGAAGCAACCCAAGTGCCCATCAATGGATGATTGGATAAAGAAGATGTGCTATATATATATACAATGGAATACTCCTCAGCCATAAAAAAAGGCGAAATCGTCCCATTTGCAACCACATGCATGAAGCTTGAGGGTATCATGTTAAGCAAAATAAGCCAGACAGAGAAAGACAAACACCGTATTATTTCACTCATGTGGAATATAAACAAACTTACGGACAAAGAGAATAAATTAGTGGTTACCCAGGGAAGTGGGGCAGAGGGTAGTCACAAGGGGTGAAGGGGCATACTTCTATGACGTATGACAAACAATAACGTACAACTGAAATCTCGCTATGTTATAAGCTATTATGACCACAATAAAAAAATAAAAAAGATTGGGAAATCTAGGCAGAGAGAGACTAAGTAACTTCCCCAAAGTACACAGAGCTGGTACATGGTGGAGCCAGAATCGAAGCCTAGGCACCTGGCTCCAGAGTTCACGTTCTTTGGTGAGTCCTTCCTCATGCCTTTTATCTCCTCCTTACTTGGATAGATCCTCTTTTTATTTTTTATACCTCCTTGAAGTGTTATTGTACCTTAGCTGAGCCTATTAGAAAAACATGCTGGCTACATCAAATGGATTAGTTATATGGTACAAGTGCTTCATAAACTTTCAAGTATTACAGCATATGTGGCTGAAGATAAAGACATTTTCTGACCTCTTCCTATACCCTAACCTTCTCCGGGTCATACAACTTATAAAATATGACATTTAACTTCCAAGTCATTATGACTTCAAGGATCTTTCTGGCCATTGTTTTTACATACATCAGTTATTTTATGTTTACGTTATGGGTGTGTGTTTCTTTTTTGACTCCTAAGTGAGCAATTCTGCTTCTATCACTGGAACTTTAACTTGTTCATTTTGGCTAACTTTTCACGTTTATTATGGCAAATTCTGAGTTGCTTACTACACCCGCCTAAGTCAAGGTTATCAAAGAATTTAAACAGCACCCTGCCATTCCCAAATATAAGACCTATGAGAATTACAAATAACTGGATCAATTCACTGATTCTAAGACACTATCTCATGTATATATCCCCAAATTAGGCTTGCATTGAGATAATCATGAAGAAATCTTCACTCCAATGAAAGACAAGTGGAAAGAAAACATCAGCATGATTAAATGAACTTTTCACTATAAATATCTAGGTCAGAGATTTCAAATTTGTGGCCTCTGAGTTAAAATAAGCATAGACAGCTAGCCAGCTAGCCCATGGTGTTTCAAACTTCTTGCTAACATTTAAAAATCAGCAGATTTTACATAAAAACCCAGATTTCCAATTTCTCTCAAAAACTGGAAAATCTATTCACCCAACCCAGATCTGCACATGGCAACCATTTGCCGGGGTGAAGCAGCCACATGAATTCTCCATTTCCCCATAGTCGCCACCATTCCCTATAGTCTTACACCTTCTGGTTCAGTTATTTGATTATCTACCTGGACCCAGCAGGCATATAAAACTCCTAATTCTGATGGGGTTTGGTGTAATATAGATAAAATTAAAGTTTGATATTTCAAGAAACTCTTCATTACCTATAGATATAGAAGTGAGCCAAGATTTTTTGATGATCAAATTATTTGAGTTAAAGTTAGATTCAGTTATACCAACCTCACTGCCCTTTATCCTTTTTAAGTCACAGCATTTTCTAATAGATCATAGCAAGAAGTTATATTAATCTGATAAGATTTATTATTTACAGTGATTCTTTCAATAAAACTTAGTCCTGTGGAGTTCCCCAGCCCATGACTCTATTTTTCCAATTCAATAAGTTAAAAGGATATTTGATGCTCTTAAGAGTTGCCTAGAGCTGCCAGAGAGAACACATTCTTCCGTTACATGATCCCAGTAATTCAAACCAGTTACTTCCATCATTATTTCAGTGCTTGAAACAGATATTACACAGGTGAACAAAACTCAAGCAAATTTGTCATGAAGGTAGCATGTCATGACTAAGGTTTATTTGTATTGTAAATAATTTCAGCAACCACAAAATCTGAACAAATGGGAATTGTGACTTTATAACAGTAATATAAGGCAAAATATTAAAATGTGGTATTTTATTCTATGACCATTAATCATATTCATAAATCAATTAATAACATTCATTCTTAGAATCACTGGGTTCTAGCTTAGCTCTAAAATTATATTTAAGTCACTTAGAACCGTGTCTTGGATGGGAATTCTCTGACGGAAATTTTAGTCTGTGAAATGGATCCCTTTTATAAATACATGCTATATTTTGAGATACAATGTGCAATAATTTGCTTGGGTATAAAAGTAAAAAGAATATAAAAGAGTGAGACAAAATTCTACAAGAAAACATTTTAATATTTTTATCTTCTAAACAGCCTTCTTTTTGGTCAAGAAACAATTAAAAACCCAGTATTCTGGCTTTCGCTAAATTATTTAGATGCCACTTATTACTATCACTAATTCTGCGTAAAGCTTGCTGAAATGCTGAACAAAACACGCTACCAATAATACACTCTTAGTCTCTAACATGCCAAAACAACAAATGCATCCAGTTCTCTGATTCAGTTGGTTTTATCTAACAGCTGTCAACAGAGCCCAGCCTGACCTTCTGTGGAAAGAGCAACGTGACTGGTTGAATTTTCCATCATTTTAACAAGAAAATGGATGCTGTGTGTGGCGGGGTGGAGGGGGGAGTGAGGTACAGATTAGGTGCACTTTACCCATTAGGAAGTGAGCTTGGCAAGGGAAGGTAGAAAAACAGCTGACTAATTTTTATTCCATTTCAAGACACTAAATAAATCATCAAATAACCAAGTGGCAAGGTAAAAACCCCAGTCTGCCCCAAAGACCACCTGCTGTATCTCCACTTTGTCCTAGTTCCAATGGATTTTACCTCTTTCCTGTGCAAACCTAGCCACCCCACAGGGCATCCACTCCTTAGAAAAGGTCCATCCGCCTCGAGAATATGCCAGAAACACATTTTCTGAAAATGCAGACCTTCACTCTGGGCTTATATTCAACTATGAAGTGGAACCAAATGAAGAAAATAGGGCCGTGCAAAGGCTGATTGGGCTTATTTTCATACCTAAATATGCCTCCAGATTTCTTCTCATAACACACAAGGCCATTAAGCTCTGGGAGTCTTTTTGCTGCATTTTAGAATGTTGATCAAATAGAGTTTGGTTTTGTATTAGGTAAAATACTTGCCTGGATGGATAAAATAGACCTGATGACAAAAGGGAGAATATTAGTTTGGAGGAACAAGTCCTAGGTACAACCTGGTATTCAAAAATCCTTGTGTTCACTGTTGCCTGATTAATTAATTTAAGAGGCTAAAAATGCAAAAAAAAAAAAAAAAAAACAAAGAAAGAAAGAAAGAAAGAAAGAAAGAAAAGAAAAAATGTAAATAAGTACAGTCCTTAATCTCAAAATCAGCAAAGGACCAGCCTCCCCCATGCCTTTCAACATAAGAGAAGATGAAATGGTAAAGATGAGATGAAATCAATGAAAACATGATGCTGGACATAAAATGAAGCCCAGAAAGAGGAAAGTTAGGTATGGTGCAGGCAACCCTGCTATGGTAAAGAGCAGAGCCCAAAATACGATGGTTTAATCCAGATAGAAAATTATTTCTTTCTCATATAGCAGTTCAGACACAGACAGTCAGTCCAAGCTAGTAAGAGTCACCCTCAATATGTGGTTTCTATCCTTGAATCTAAAGTGACTGCTCCAGAAAGCTGTCACCTTTTCCAAGCCAACAAGATGCAAAAGGAAGTAGACATTAAACAGCTTCCTTATTAACAATATGACCTAGAAGTTGCACTCAGCACTTCTACTCACATCCCATCAGCTAAAGCATAGTACATGGCCACCATACCTAGCTGCAAGAGAGGCTTTCAATAATCAGTGGTTATTAAATGTTAATTATATCTGAAGAGTAATTTTGTGGGAGAGGATCTGCATCCATCAGGCAAGGCAAGGCTTTGGTTCTTAGTTAAGCCAGGATAGGGTGGTGGAAATTTTGTTAAAAGTTAAAAGGGAACATGGATATTGGGAGACAATTAACAGTGTCTGCTATACAAATAAAGACTCAGGTGCCTTCGATCCTTTCTTTAAATTGCTAAAGGCACACAGATATGCTATGCATACAGTCAACAGCCAAGGAAAATAAAGATCCTTGAAAGGAAAAAATATCAATACAAAAATTCATAAACGTTCTGATTTTTCTCAAGTATACAATAGATAGTTTAAAGCCAGCTCTTCTCTCTTTTAGCATAGCTTTATAACCAGCCTAAGTTCTATAATTATTCCAGTATAATTACCTCCAGTTGGATTTTCCCTCGCCAGATAACATAAACGTCCCTCCATAAAATTCTCAGCTGGTTGCTCCCCACATCTTCTCATGCTCCATCCCCCTCTACAACTTCCCAAGGCCAGAAAGAAAAGTGAAACTAGCACCATTGACTTCTTATCCTTCTCAAAATGATCAAAATAAAGCCTCATTGGTTCATCCTACGAAAATATAAAGTTTTCTTCTTGTGTTGCGTTTGAAAAAGAATGGAGGGAAAACAAGTCAGCAATATTAAAAATTCAACAAAAGAGAGAAAATGATCCTATATTCTAATGAAGAGGCAGGAAAATGTACAGCAGCACTTTGAAACATCAAATAGACGTATACTCACAGAGCCCGCTGGGGGACACGGCAGAAGTCATTAGTGCTGCTTGGCAAATATTCTGGGTTCCCCTGTTTGGAGCAAAAGTAGGATTTACCCTTTGGATCATTAGGATTAGGAGGAGCCACATGACTAGTTTTGGCCAGTGAACTCTAAGCAGAAAGGATGTGCCTCGTTTCCAGGCCAGATTATTTAGTTGCAGCTACAAATCCCTCCAGAACTCTCCTTTCCACTGCCATGATGCCCAGATTGTCATTGCCCAGTGGATCTAGACCCCAGACTGAAGATCACGTAGACTATGACATGTCAGCAGGCGCCCAGACTTCATGGACCTGAAGTATGAGAGAGATAAAAACCTTTGCTGTTTAAGCCACTGAGCTGGGGCTTGTATGTTACCACAGACAAACCTCACCTACCCTCACTGATGCAAGGCCTCCCTCACACAGCTACTCATTGGACTTAATGAATATTTCATGCCTACTCACTATATGCCAGGCACCCTGCTCATCTTCACATTAACCCTCTCCTGCACAGATGAAGCAACAGAGGCAAGTTACACGGCAAGTGGACGGTGGATTTAAGATCTGAGCTCTGACTCCGGGTCTACCTCTCATTCCATTACACCCACAACTCTGTTTATTCAACCACCAAATCCTTTTTAATCAATCTCGGACCACCACATTTAACCTCAAGAAAAATCTGTGGTTCCCGGTATTCCTGTGCACGAGAGACTTTTCCTTCTCCAAATTGGCACATACTAGCAAAATCTAACCTTTTAAAATCACTCTCCTCAGAGAGCACAGAAAGAGTTCAAAAGTAGGAGTTAAAAGAACAATTTTCCTTTTAGTAATGTCTTTCCCCCCAGACAAGAGCAACAAAGACAGCAACCTGAATGATCAGCTCTCCTGGACTCCTTATTAGCCGTCCACGGCGATCCCAGGCACAGGTTGGCCGCACGCTGCCATTGTCGCTATAGAGGCACTCATTTCCCCATTATGTGGCTGAGCAGGTGCCGGATGCAAAGGTGGACGGTGACCCAATTTATTGTGCTGCAACAACAGAACAGCACCCCAGCTGGAGAGAAGACATTTAAGCTTTGCTCTTTTCAAAGATATTTGTATAGATAAATGGAAGTTTATGTGGGCACAAAGAGAACATATTGTCCTCCCAACGCACATGTGTAACTTCGATTCTGCCAGCAGTCATCATCATAATAAGTGAGGTTTATAGAAGGTTCTTTATCCAGAAGGATCCCAAAGAGCTTCACAAAACTTCACAATTATAGGCAAAAAGCCTTCTTTCAGATGCACATGGAGAATCTTATCGCTAATATTCTGCTTTTGGGGCACAATGCCTCCAGATGTCAATGACACATTACCCACATGTCAGGAGAATGGAATATTGGAGTCAAAACCTGTCACGGGGCCAGGAAGAGGGGAATTTTGCCCCAAACACATATGTGTCTCTGCCCACCTTGGGGATTGGAAATGACAGCTGCCTAACAGCCACCCACAAGCATGGCAGACATGGCTCAATGTTAAGAGTCAAAACAACATTGCTACACCCGCCGGAAGACTTTAAGGGGAGGTTAGGCATAAAGGATTGGACTTTGGCCTCTTCCCTCTTGCCAGATGTACCACAAACTCACTCATTCCAGATTTAATAATGTGTACAGATTGAGTTGGGAGAAAAACCAACAACTCAACTTGAAACAATTCCTAAAACCAAACAGCTCTATCAATGACTGACTTGGGGGTTTCTGGTTGTTGCATTATGATCCGGGTTTTGGTTTCCTACCACCCTAACAACTATGACTCGAGTTAGAGGGCGTTTAAATTAAATCTTGAAGTTCTGTCTAAAGAAGTAAGTCACCACCTTCTGATGCACTTTGGGGAAACTCACATTGAATTGGGTCATGCCTTAATTCAACTTTATGAAAAAGGTAATATATTATCCCCATTTTCCAGAGGCGGAAACTGAGGCTCATGCTCACACAGCTGGTAAGTGGCAAAGTCAAGATCCAAACTGAGTTCCTCTGAGTCGAGCCCAGGATCTTATTGACTTTAAGTGTTACAGCAAAAAAGTATGTATCTTGATATATACTAAATATATATCTTTTGTAAAAGAGATATATACTTGAAGGATCTGATGTGTTTTTTCAGCCAAACAATCTCTTAAGGTCCAAGTATATTTCATTAGGTCCGTGTTAGTAGTTGTCAGATGTTTTACTTCATACTGAGGTGAGTGGCCATGTTCAACCAACAAATTAGTAAGTATTTCTAAAGACTGATATGGTCTGGGTTATGACTCAATTATATCAGGAAGCTTAAAATCTTGTAAGGAAGGCTAAATACATATTTTAAGCTCTATATTAGACAGTGTAAAAACTATGCATTCGAGACTGTATGAAAACAAGTAAATTGGATGGTAATGAAAATACATCCTCAGCTATCTGGAGGATCAAGCACTCAGCCTTGAAGAATGAATAAAAGAAGCAGAGCTACAGAGAGCTGCTTAGAGCTCTGGTGGCCTGGGCTGGGCTGGCTCCTGCGCCAGTGTCCCTACATGTCCGCCTGGCTGCCACCTGCCTTCTCTTTCTGCCGTCTCACTGACCCCAGCTCCTGCCTGCACCAAAGGCCAACAAACACTGATGTGAGCAGGCGACCATCCTGCGTGGAATGAAGGTAACCTAAATACCTTTTCCTAAACAGTCTAATTAAATGTATGTAACTCTTTTGATCTGAAAGAGAAATATTCAAATATTTACAATGCTCTGTTGAAACCCTGAACTACTTCTGTTTCAAAATGGCCAACTGAGCATCCCTCCCGAAATGCTCGTCTACCCCCTTACAAATCTGCTTCTGCTTTGAATCCCATGTGTCAGCAATCTGAACTGGAGGAAGGATTCTGAAACATAGCACCAACGGCACAAATGTATTTTATATACATATTAGTAGATGTGACTCCTGTGCACAAAAATCCAAAATTTCTGGACATAAAACAAAAGCAAACTAAATGATGAACATGACTGAAGACAAAGAACTAATAGCAATATTTACAACAGAAGTGACAGAATAAGGGGAATACGTACAGGGCTTTCACAAATCAATAAGAAAATACAAATGCCCCATTGTGATAAATGAACAAAGCAATAAATGTATTTTAAAATATTAAATCTCATTAATAATCAGAGAAATGATTATCAAAACAGCAATATGCTATTTTTACCTGTCATATCGGTATTAAAGACATTATGGAAAGAGCACTGTATTGTTATTGGAAGTGTAAATGGTTACAATCTTTCTGCAGAGACATTTGGAAATAATGAACAGACATTTCTGAAATGCCATTTGACCTAGAAATTTTATTTCTATGAGTTTATCATAAAAAAATAACCAAGAATGTGTGCAAAGATATACCCCAAGGATGTTCACCAAAGCACTTTTCCTAACAATGTAAAATTGGAAAGAACTTAAATGTCCAAAAATAGGGGACTGATTAAGTAAATCATAGTTAATCTGTAAATCTATTTAAAATAATACTGTGCAGTCTTTTAACACAGTGCCAAAGTATTATATTTTTAAAATAGAAAAGTATTTATAATATTCATTTTGTACATACAGTATGATCTCATCTTGTTCTTAAAAAATTATATCCACAGATGGAAAGAAACCAAGAAAAATGTTTATATCTCTGGATGGTGAGATGGACAGATAATTTTCTACAATAAACATATATTACTTTTGTTACAAGGAGAAAAAACATCATTTAGAAAAAAGAAGGCACTGACCTGTACAACTCTCTTAGAAGTGGGGATGCCCTCACAGAACAGACGGCCTGAATCTCCAGAGGAAATAGTTACCAATAGAAAATCCAAATCATTACAGGAAATTAGTTTCCAAGAGCAATACTGTTTCTATATCCAAACCTTTTGGTGTGACCAAGGCCAGACTAGATGAGGGGTTATTCATTCAACATCACCTATGAGTGTTATTCCTACAGACCCTCAGCCTCACCCACTCTTCTGAGCCAACCCCCAGAGAGATTCGAGGTGTATCATTTAGTAGGCTGTGGAGTTAGCCTGCTTGCTTTAAGCAATTAATGTCCTCTTCGCCTGGAGGCTGGGGTTTCTGGACCCCGCTGGGTGACCACAGAGCTCCAACCTTATTCTCAGAATCTACCCAGTTGTCCAGTGCAGATAACTGTTTCTGCAGTGGTGTCTGAGATCATATCTGATATCATATCTCCACAAGAATGTTAGGTCTCCTGTTATGGTCTGAATGTTTATGTTCTCCCAAAATTCATTTGTTGAAGCCCTAATCAACCCCCTCCCCGCTGTGTGGCTATATTTGGAGATGGGGCCTCTAAAGGAGTAATTAAGGTTAAGTGAGGGTATAAGGGTGGGGCTCTGATCTGGTAGGATTAGTGTCCTTATAAGAAGAAACCAGAGGCTGGCCTGGTGGCATAGTGGTTAAGTTCACAGACTCTGCTTTGGAGGCCCAGGGTTCGCCGGTTCAGATCCCGGGTGTGGACATACACACCGCTTATTAAGCCACACTGTGGCAGGTGTCCCACATATAAAATAGAAGAAGATGGGCACAGATGTTAGCTCAGGGCTAATCCTCCTCAGCAAAAAGAGGAGGATTAGCAGCAGATGTTAGCTCAGGGCTAATCTTCCTCACCAAAAAAAAAAAAGAGAGAGAGAGAGAGACACCAGAGAACTCCCTCACTCTCTCTATCATGTGAGGACACAGCGAGAAGGAGGCTGTCTGCAAGGTAGAAAGAGAGCTCTCAGCAGGAAAGGAATCAGCCGGAACCTTGATCTTGGACTTTCTGGCCTCCAGAACTGTAAGAGAATTAATCTTTGGTATTTTGTGCTGGCAGCCAAGGCAGACTGACATCTTCCTTGAAACTCTTGAATGGACCTCTCTCTGCCTGCCTAACTCTTAGTAGGATGCCCCAAAGCCTGACCATTGTGTCCTGTGCCCCGAGCTGTGTGGTTACTGTAGACAGAACCGTATATTCTGTATATGTATTTCCTTATGCCTTTCTTGTTGTACTGTCACTATCTGAAACATATGCAGACATGACCTTCCCTCCAAATTGTCCCATTTACATCATTCCCGTCCCCACCACCTCCACAACCATCTGTTTTGGTCAAAGACACCTCTGGGTTTCGTAGGCCCTCTTAGACCCCGCAAGTTGGACCGTTGGCCTCTCAACCCTGAAGCCTAATCCTACCATTTTGTTACTTCTTCTAAACCTGAACTATCAAAACCCATGTCCTTTTCTTTTCTCCCTTCTTTTCCTGGGGCGCTGAGGCCCAGGTATGGTCTGCAGTCAAAACGTTCAGGTTTGGAAAATAGTCCTCTTTTCTAGCCTTGATGTAAGAGCTCATCTGATTATCAGACTCTATTTCACTTCTGCACGGATGAGGCTGAGGATCTTATTTTCTTTGGTGGGAGAAAAGGAAGAAAGGGGTACATAGTGAATACTTTGGTGCACATCAGTTTACCTCTTCAGGACTATTCAAAATCAGGCACTATTCTCAGAGCTCTTGAGAATGCTGCCTGCTGATGGCTCTCAGCTGAGTCACCCTCTGAGAATTGTCCTCAACTGAAGAGAGTCACCACATTTGTTACTTCCCTTCCTGGGGCAGCCTGCATTCAATTACAAGTGGATGAGGGAGTACCAAGGCCAGTCCCCTTGCCTTAAGGTGGCATAAATCTGAAGAGCCATCCCTGCGCCAGGGCCCCTTGTGTGATTAGCTGAAGCCTTTGATGAGACTGCATCTCAGTTCAACTTCCCCCCTCTGCCCGATCCTATTTCTTCCACTCACCCACCAACGCTGCTCCTGAAGGTGTCCCCAGTAAACCTCTGCAAGCACATATCCGTCTTAGAGTCTGTTTCCTATGGAACCCAACCTAAGGCAGTGTAATCGAACAATGAATGCATTCCTCGTTGTATACATTTTCATTTAGGATTTTCCAATACAGAGTTTTCAAAATCCTTTCCACCTTTGCTCGGTAGCCCATTGATCAAGAACCCCATTCCATGCCCCTCTTTACATCAATCCCTAGAGAGTGTTAGAGTTGCACAGTTCAGAATTAAACTCCAAGTCTTCCATGGTCATCTGAGGTCAGCGGAACGTATGGGGACCCTTAAATAAGTTAAGTCTATTGTGAAATGTACTGGTTTGCACAAGGCAATTGATAAATATTCCTTTTTTTACCACACTGCGCACACACACGCACAATTGGCATATATGTTTCTTGTCCTATCAGCTTTGTGTTTCATTTGTTCATTCAACAATAACAATGACACCTACTATGTGCGAGGCACTGTGCTTGTCAGGGACTATGGAAGTACCAAAAATCTTTCACAAGCCAGATCGCTTTGCCCCAGAACGTTGCACTGAAAGAGTGGAGAAACATTCTGTGTCAATTTAGGATGAGGCTGGCTCCAGGCTAGACACTGTGTGAGAGATCAGAGAGTGCAAGACATAATGTGCCCTCAGATGACCACCATCTGGTCAGGGAAGAAGGTATGCAGAGGGCAGTGTATACCCAGCACCAGATGAATATTTGGCCATTAAGTGTAACAGTATTAAGAGGGGCAAGAGCAACAAGACAACTGTCCTGGAAAGTCTGCAGTGGTAAAATGTCACCTATAGAAAGTGGCCTGGGCACAAACTAAACATTGCAGGGCTAACTTGTCACACAGCTACTCTATTTTATTTTATCAAGAAATCTCCTTTTTTGGGGGGCTGGCCCCGTGGCCGAGTGGTTGAGTTCGCACGCTCCGCTGCAGGCGGCCCAGTGTTTTCGTTGGTTCAAATCCTGGGTGCGGACATGGCACTGCTCATCAAACCACGGTGAGGCGGCGTCCCACATGCCACAACTAGAAGGACCCACAACGAAGATTATGCAACGTTGTATTGGGGGGCTTTGGGGAGAAAAAGGAAAAAAATAAAATCTTTAAAAAAAAAAGAAATCTCTTTTTTTTAATCTTACACACAGAAGTAACTTTTATATATTTTCCTATTAGGAAGACCTGGCAGAACTCAGATATTGAACATTAACCTTATGCATAATGAAACCTCAAGATTCGATCTCTAGGAAATTTCTCACATTTGCCAGTCATGTGAAGGAAATGTTCATTTTCGTGACTGGATTGTCAACTTCTGCTTTAACAAATTTTTGTTCTTAATCATAATTTTGGTACACTTCAAAAGAAATCAGCTAGACTGTTGAATTTAATGTTCTGATTATTTATCACACACACACTCACACGACAATCACTATTAAGAAAATTGTTTCCTGAAAGGTTGGGGCTTAAATTAAGATCAGCTGACCCACTTTAGAAATATACTAAATCAGCTTTGATCGTCTGCATCGTACGGTGGGGAAATCTCTCTTGATGCCCATTACTAAATGAACTAGAAATGATTGGCACCCCATCCACAGCCAAAACTACTTATAGGAGACACCTACTGGTGGTTTATAGAAATTACAACTGCACAAAAATCTGGATGACTGGTTTTCTCTGCGTCAAAAGGCAACAGTGAGTTTTTCGTGGAGGCAGAGTTTGGATTGATTCCTAGTTTAAGTAAAGTTAAGGTGAAACCTTGGCCATTTCTCCAAAACTGGAAGTGCAATGTAACAATTTCAATTTCTCTACCATTCGGATACAAGGAAAAAGAAAGTAGACATTTTAAAATATATTCCATTGCTCAGGACGAACAAAAAGTTGTTCAACAATGATGTCATTCTTTCTGAAGATCAGAATTTGGGTGAGATTCACCGTAAGAATGTAAATTCAAGATTTGGAATAGGCCGTCAGAACATCCTCACTAGAGCTATTATATTTTATTTTCCACCTGTGATTCATGAAACGTATCCATTCTCTTTGCGCCTGATTTTCAAGCTAGGTTGCACCCCTCCACAGTTTTCCTGTCACTGGCGACTGGTCATACATGGTGCTTTTCTTCAATGGTGATCTCACTTTTTCCCCGTTACTGAGTGTTTTCCATTTCAGCCTCTTACTAAAACTTTTGTTTTATGAAGTTTATTGGAATATCTGAAACCTCAAACCCTATGCATATTTCTGCTAAAGAAAATTGAGTAACCAAGTGAAACGTGTGGCACATCCACACAGGAATGTTTTGAACCCCAGAGTCTTGACCTCAGTTTTCAGTTGAGACCATGTGAACTGAGCTCACCCTAGGGCATGGATGCACGCAGCGGGCTAAAATAGATAGCTGCAAGCACAGATACTTCGTGAAGTTTGTGCTTGTGTGCATTTCTACAGCATAAATAAATAAGCATGGGTCTGGTATCAATGTCAATCCCTTCACACCAGGAAATTAGAACCCTCCTTAGGCAGTTCTGATGAGGTCCAGATCATCTTCTAGAAACATCATCCGTGCTACTAAGACTGATGTCAAAGAGCATGGTGCCTATGTTTTCTGCTAGAAGTTTTATGGTTTCAGTTCTTACATTCAAGTCTTTAATGCATTTTGAGTTAACTTTTGTGTATGGTGTAAGATTATCTTCTGGAAACATCATCCAAGTTCAGTACCATCTATTGATTCCCTCTGTGCCCAGGCCTCTGCAATGGAACAATGGCTGCCTTGTGTTAGGGATTACACTCATCACCAGGGAAATTATCAATATTTGTCTTCAATTATCAAAAGCTTGGAATTTGAGCCACAATATTTCTAATTTGCTAACACAAAGTTGTACGTAATATGGAAATTAAATAGACTGCCTTTTCTTTAATACACACTCTATACAACACTTGTGTCACCTGTCTCATTGCCCTGGGCAGCTTTTCCACCACTGGGCACAACCTGTCAGACAGGAGCACCTTCCACACTGACTCCGTCGGCACCTCTCAAAGTCTCCCTCATTGGGGTCAGCCTTGTGGCGTAGTAGTTAAGTTTGCATGATGTGCTTCCGTGGCCCAGGTTTCCCCAGTTCAGATCCTGGGTGCAGACCTACACACTGCTCATCAAGCCATGCTGTGGTGGCATCCCACATACAAAATAGAGGGAGACTGGCACAGATGTTAGCTCAGTGACAATATTCCTCGAGCAAAAAGAGGAAGATTGGCAATAGATGTTAGCTCAGGGCCAATCTTCCTCACCAAAAAGAAAAAAAAGTCTCCTTCAGTGTGCAGACACCACGTTCTTGCTGTATCTTCTCTTGTCATATGAGATGGGTATCCCCTTGGCATTTGAAAGTGGGTAGAAGTGTGATAGTTAAGCCACTTTAAGCCTAATTTCAGCTGCATATGTGTTATGGAATCATAGAAGGACTTACAGCTAATGGATTCCAATTCCCCAGTTCTAGAGGGCACAAAGATCCAGAGAAGATACATTACTTTCCTCAACAGATGTTTCTTTAGGTGCCCGCTCTACTAAGCAGTGGGGCACAAAGGTAGTAAGACACAGTCTCTCTCTTTGAGAATATCCCCTTCTAAAGAAGGAAATGGTGAGTACTCTGGTAATAATGACATACCTCAGTGACCAATTCCATGAGATAGAGGCATTTGCGAAGTGTGATCACTATAGAAAAGGTGTAAAACCAGTTAATGGCAAAGTGGGAATGAAGACTGGGTCTTTGCATTTCCATTCCACACCGCCTTCCACAAGACCACAAAGGCAATGCCAGAAGAAGCTTCGTGTTTTGTGATAGACAAGCACGCACTCAGCTCAAGGCCCTGGGGCATCTACAAATACTGAAAAGCGCTGACAGAATGGCATACCTGCCATTAATCACATCAGATTCTCCTAAGACAAGACGAAGCCACAGCCTGAAGACTGTATCCCCTTCTCACCCATCTTGCCCCAGAGTTATCGTAGCTGCGGCCTTAAGCAATGGGCTCTGACGTGAAGCAGGGCAACAGCAGCAGACGAAAAGAAAAAGAAGTGGGGCGGTATTACTTTTTTGCTCTCATTCCTCTCCCTGGCTATGAAGTACCCATTGATTAGTTTCTACTAAAATGAAGGGAAGAGACAGGTAGTGTGGTAGCTATATTGCATTTGTGTGACCTAATGACATAAGGACAGCGTGTGTACGTGCTCACCACAACACGTGTATTAGCATTGACCTAGAACATAGCTCGCATGAAACATATGTACCACTGAGATCTTACATGAAAGGTGAAATAAACCTCATGGGCCAAGATAAAAGAGATATATCATGTTCTTTCCTTAGAAGTTTCTCATTCTTTTCTCTCATCCCTATAAAAAAAAGACATTATTTCCTCCTAAATTTTTCATACATCACCTTCAAGTTTCTTGCAGCTACCAGCTAATCAACTGTATAATCAGTAATGATGGTAAAATTAAACCAATGGCCTGGCAAATCCTATATAACACACAGACCCAAAGGATGTTTCAGAGTAAGAGAACTTTTAACTTCATGTCACGTCAAGGACCACCATTAAGAGAAAACGCTTTCACTGGGTGAACCAACCTGCCCGAGTGACCATGTTCCCTGGAAACACAATTGAGAGTTTTGGAAGCTTCAGGTCCTTTTTCTCATTATTTCTAGCATTTCATAAATCTCTACACTGCCCCATCGGTCTCAAGAAAAATATGAGAAATTGACAATCTGATGTTTTCTTAATAAGTGGAAATTTATGAATTATTTGAAAATGCAGCTCTAAAAATACTACACCATTCCTCCACTTAAGATGAAGGCCAAGAATATTATATCCTTAAAGAGGACATAAAACCCATAATTCATAAAAGAAAATTATATATATATATACATATATGCATACATATATATATACGTATATACTTATACATATATGATTAAATCAAATTATGGAAATTCTTCTAATGACATACAAACCAAGGAAAAAGACAAGGTAAATATCTAGAGATGACTTTACAACATATAACAGGAAAATGTTAATGCTCAGAATACATAAAGAGGTCCTAAAAAAAATAAGAGAAGCCTAAAACCCAACAGAATAATATACAAAGAAAACAATCAATATAGAGAAAAAGACGCCAAAATAGACAGGAAAATGTTTTCAAAAGACATCCAACCTCACAAACTACAAAAGAAATAGGAATTAAAGTAACCTATACTAATGCTATCTTTTTGGCAGCAATTCAATTATCTACAATTCTCAAGTGTTGGTGAGAATGCAGAGATGCAGGGGTCTCTGACATTGCCGCTGGCATTAGCGAAAAGAGGGCGAGGGGTGACTGGATGAACAATTGGGCCTCATCAGTAAAATTACAGGTATGCATATCCTTAAAAAAATATTCATATCCTATGACCCAATGAATATAGTTTTAAAAGCCTGAGCTTGCCCATGAGAAAAAATATAAAAACATTTTTATTGTGGCACTATTTGTAATGGCAGCAAAACTAAAAACAACCCAAAAGCTCATGATTAAGAGAATTTATACATAAAATATGGTATTCTTACATGCTAGAACAATATGCATCCATTTAAATGGATAATTTATATCTATGTAGAGCAGCATGAATATATCTCAAAAGCACGTTGAGTCCAAAAGGAAATTACAGAATATTAAGTACAATAGCATTTATATAAATACTTAAAACACAAAACCAGTACAGTATTTTGGTCATATAACTGTTCCCATTATTTATTGCTGCAGAAAAAAAACACTCCAAAACTTAGATGGCTTAAAACAATACCAACATTTATTTTGCTCAAGCCGTGGACTGAATTGTGTCCCCCTAAAATTTGTCTTGTGTTGAAGCCCTAACTCTCAATGTGACTGTATTTGGAGTAAGGAGGTAATTAAGGTTAAATGAGGCCATTAGAATAGGGGCTTTCTGATAGGAGGACCTCCGAGAGCTCGCTGGCTCCCCATGCCACGTGAGCACGCAGCAAAAAGGAAGGTGTCTGCAGGCCAGAAAGAGAGCTGGCACCAGAACCCGACCACGCTGGCACCCTGATCTTGGACTTCCAGCCTCCAGAACTGTGAGAAAATAAATTTCTGTTGTTTAAGCCCCCCAGTCTATGGTGTTCTGACAACCCGAGCTGACTGATACAGCTCACGAAGTGTAAGTTGGGCAGGGCTTCGTGAGGACATCACATTTCTGCTCCACTCAGCATCAGCTGGGGTGGCTCAAAGGCTGGAGGCTGAAATCCCCAGAAGGCTCCTTCACTTCCGTCTGCCCGCTGGGGTCTGGAAGAGCAGAGGCTCCTTGGACATCTGTCTGTCTCTGTGTGGGCTCTTCATGTGGGCTCTCCAGCTCAGCCTCATGGCTTCAGCTGAATTTTCTTTTTTTTTTTTTGATAATTAAAGATAAAGATACTAAACAACACAAATTTATCTTATAGTTCTGTAGTTCAGCAGTCTGACACAAGTCACGCTGGGCTTTACTTAAGGTGAAAGCAGGGCTGGTTCCTGCTGGAGCCTCTGGGGGAGGATCCATTTCCTTGCCTTTTCTAGCTTCTAGCTTCTGCCCTCCTCGGCTCATGACCCCTTCCTCGCATCACTCCAAACTCTTGTTTTCATCACCATGCCTCTTCCTTCCTCCTTTGACTCCTGCTGCCTCTCACTTCTAAGGACCATTGTGGTGACATTGGTCATTATAAGCTTGCCCAGGATAATCTCCCCCTTTTCATGATGGTTAACTTAATCATCTGCAAAATCTCTTTTGCCATGTATGGTAACATTCTCAGGTTCCGGCAGGACATGGACATATTCGGGGAGCCATTATTCTTCAGCTGAACTTCTTACACATCAGCTCAGAGCTCCTAAGGTGTGTGTCCCAGGAGGGAGAAAGCCAGGTAGAAACTGTATCCCCTTTGATGACCTCCACTTGGAAGTCATGCAGTGTCCCTTCCAGAGTATTCTAATCATTAGCAGCAAGTTACTGAGGTCAGCTTGTTTTCAAGTGTAAGGGCTATTAAACACTCCATCTTGATGGGAAGAATATCAAAAAATTTGCAATATTTTTATACCACTAGTGTATGTGGGTGGGGTGTGTGTGTGTGCACTTGCACAAAAAAGTATTTTTAAAAATGGACTGGGCCCACACCAAATTCCCAATAGTGATTGCCCCAGGAGTAGATGAATGGGACCTACAAAAATGACACCAAATTTGTTCACATTTATCTTTAATATTTTATTAATATTTTAATCAAGAATTTTAATATGATAAAAATGTGATATAATGTGATAATATATATGATAATATGTTAAAAAGTATCAATCCTAGGGTTCTGGAATAACATATACGGTAGGTTAATTGTATTGATGGCCCCAATTAAAGGCCTCCCTATATCAGTACTTTTTAAAATACCACTTCATAGCTCCTGCCATCAAGAGATGGAGTCTGTTTCTCCGCTCCTTAGACTGGACTGGCCTTGTAACTCGCTTTGGTCAATAAAAAGCAGCAGGTCCAACAGCGTGTCAGTTCTTAGACTAGCTTTCAGGAGCTCTTGCACACTTCTGCTTTCCCTCTTTTAGACCCCTGACTTCACCGTGAGCACAACCCTGACCTAGGTGACCAGAGGATAGGAGGCCATATGTAGCACAGCCGAGTCAGCCCAGCTGTGGCCATCACAGGCCAGCAAGCCACTGCCCCGTACCAAGCTGATCGATGAGCTGACTCTTAGAAACAACAGGCCCAAAATGGAGTTGCTCATGCTAAGACCCATGTCAGCAAAACAAGACAACCTAATTACAGTTTCAGCTCTCCCAGAAATGGAATCTTAAACCAACCAGAAATCACCTGATCAGCACTAGTTAGGTAATCTGCCTGATAGACCCATGCCATCTCCTAAAGGAAAGTGATCTTGCAATAACCAACCCACTTTTTGTCTAGTATAACTTCCTTGCTCCTGCTCCCTTCTACCTATAAAAGTCTTTCATTTTGTACAGCTCCTCAGATCTATCTGCTGGATTTGATCCTCTTCAATTCAAATTGATTTTTGCTCAAATAAATTCTTAAAATTTTAATATGCCTCAGTTTATCTTTCAACACTATCCATGCACAAGCGAGCCCAGCCCAGATCAGCCAAATTCCCCATGTAGCCCCTGCACTCCTGGGAAATAATGATTAATGTTTTAAGTAATGAAATTTTGAGCTGGTATGTTACCAGTAATACAAATTGATACACCATGCTTGTTATATCATTCTCTAAACTTTTCTGTATTTTTCAAATTATTCAAGATGAGAAGAAAAGGAAGAGAGCAAGGGAAATTGGAAGAGAAAGAAAAACTAAAGCCTCATTGATGGAAGGTCCAAAACCTAAAATGGCAAGTGGTCCCTTATTTTGACTGTCATGAATAATAAAATTCTACAGGTACTTATTAAACTCTTTGTACTTGAAAGGCGGGCTTTTGTTATGATTCAAATACCACCATTAAACCTAACAAAACAACGCATACACATTAATTACAATAAGAAAATTGCACACTAGAAAATGCATACTTGTTGATATGTTGCTTTGATCCAAGGAACACAAAATACTCACAGTAATTAATCTTCATTTATCCCCTGGGATGAAATGGGCATGAAGTAGACAACTACTATTTCTATTTTGCATATTAAATAGCAGCAATTAAAAACAACAAATAACGATGCTAAGATCAATGAAGTAGGGGCTTAGTAAATTAAGTTTTCTTAGCCCAAATCTTCCAGGCTCGTTGGAGGAGATTCAATAATGGGAAGCTTTTTACTCATTATTATGGATTGAATATTTGTGTGAGCCCCTCCACCCCCACCTCACAAATTAGTATGATGAAGCCCTGATCCCCAATTTGGAGGTGAGTCTTTGGGAGATAAGTAAGTCAGGAGAGTAGAGCCCTCATGAATGGGATTAGTTCCCTTATAAGAAGGGGAAGGGGCTAGAGGCCTCTCTCTCACTCTGCCTTGTGAGGACACAGCAAGAAGACTGCCATCTGCAAACCAGGAAGAGTCCCTCACCAGAACTCCACCATGCTGGCACCCTGATCGTGGACTTTACAGCTTCCAGAACAGTGAGAAAAGAATTTCTGCTGTTGAAGCCAGCCAGTCTATAGTATTCTGTTACAGCAGTCCCACCTGACTAAGACACTCAGCCAGTAACACCCTTATGTACTAATCTTTAAAAAAAATACATATATATAATTATATGAGGAAATTTGTATAGTATTTATAGTTTAGTCATTTATTTTTAAAAAACAATATGGAAGTTTTCAATATGAGAGAGAGATAATTGATCATTTCACTACCAATAAGAGAATAAGCATTTCAAATTTTGCACAATCATTGCAATTTCAGTTAATTTTATTATTTTCAGAAAAGATATCACATTATATTAATAACTTAAAATAATAAAATTTTATTGTCTTACTTATGCAACTGTTTTCACATCAGGAGATTCACAAATGAGAAGGAAAATCTTTCATCAGACCAGGTGACCTAACTTTTGGTTTGAAAAAATATGATGTTTGTATGTGCATGTGCCCACATGCACCCACTGACCTGGAAGTCATTCTTTCAAGGGTTCCTGTAAGGCTCATCACACAGAGCAGATCAAAATTAATTGTTGAGGGAGGCAGCTATTATGGTTGTGTCCTCTTGGGCCGATACATATAAAGACAATGGTGGAAAATCAATAATGTCACTAGGTCAAGGGCACTTCATAGTACCGAGCCAATAAATGCTTTTTGGCCATATTTACAGAGAGCCAATCTTTTTTTTTTTTTTAAGTGATTTCCAAAGCTATAATCTCTACTCATGTGAAAATCTCAAGGCTTTTGTGGAAGTTGCTATCCAGTACATATTTCTGCCATCAGACTACTTCTGTCACTGCATTTAAACCATGAAGTGCATTTGCTGCTGATTTGACTATTACTGCAGGAAAATGACCTGTAAAGTTCTTTTGAGGAGCCTGGCATTTTGCATATATTATAGAAACACAAAGAGGAGAAAAATGTGTTAAAAATGAAGTTTATGAAAAGTCATCCGACTAAACTTTACATTTCATAGAATACAGAGACTGCCTGATTTGTGAGACTAAGAGTGGAAAAAAAGAAACCTGTCAAGGCAAAAAATCTCCATATTCTCATGTTTTCAAGGGCAGTTGTCAACTTTTTTTCTATCTACAAAATCTCGATGGTAAGTGACAAAATAGAAAATGTGCCAAACTATATTATTTGACCTCTTTTTGGTGGTTCTGATGTGCAAAGAACTTAATAGATTGGAACATATGCTTTGGGGGGGAAGGGGTGAAGAGTGACAAATGTGTGTGGACTAAGATTTGAGAGCAATATGTGATTGAAAGCAATGACAAAAAAACTCAAATTTGCATGACCTCTCCAGAGGAAGAGACCTTGGTTTCATGTGAGGGAAGTTCGAATGATGGCTCTCCGAGGTAATGGTGAATATTTCTGCTTAATTTGTAGCAATCAAATAGCTGACTAGGAGACATTTCTGAGTCTGTACCACATCCTGATGCCAGAACATTTATCAACACTGAGCATTTCTCATCACTGATACTGTGAAACGAAAAATAATCACGGGGGGCTGAAGGGTGCTGCTGTTTTCCACGTCAAGACGTTTTACCAGGAGGATGCACTGGCTGAGGGGTCAGTGAGAGCCTTGTTGCTGCCCTGAGTTATCCCCAGTTGGGGGTGCGGGAGAAGAGGAGGCAATTAACCATTTCACTGCTGCCCAGAGATAATTTTGCCATTAAAAGATTTTTTTGTCCCAGTTGAGTGATCAGAAATCAAACCCACGGTCGTGTTTCCTGACCCAGAATCGGAATTTTATTCCTTAATCATATCCCCCTGGCTGCTTCACTGACCAGCTCTGCAAGAGATGGGAGCACATTCTTTACAAGAATTAAAGAGCTTGGGGAGTCAGCTGGTGGAAGGAGGGCATTTTTATCACAGCAGAACACACAAGCATCAATACAGCTAAAAGTCGGTCCCCATTTCCATCAAAACCTCCTGATTTCCAGTCATTTATAACTTGGCTCTAAAAATCACTCCTGGGCTGCAATTCGGCGAATAGTGCCTCAGCTGAGGGGTCAATTGTCCCCTCTTGGGTAGCTGTTGGTTTGTTTCGGTCTGCCTTTTGTTTTAGTGATTTGAGGGAAATACACAATTATTTGAAAGATGCTCCTGAAATGTAACCCGCAGAAGGAGAAAATGTGAGCGATTTACGGCCCTCATTTGTATTTCCGCCTCCAGTGAACGCGGTGACTTTGACTTCACGGTTAATCCTGTCACCGTCCCAATTACTTTTGGCATTTTCAAGAAACAAAGACAATAGGCAGAGACTTCTATTGAAAGACAGTTAGTCAGCAGAAAGGCCCTAAATGTTTGTGAGGGTTGTATTCCCCTCCAAGGACAGGCTGTTGACTGTTGTCTCAGAACTAATTTCCTCCTATAAAGACCGAATCAGTGTGATAGCACCAGAGAGCACAGCATTTTTAATTGCCTCAAGGTGCTTATTTGCAAGGAAGGGATAAACTCAGGAGACTCGAATGAGGAAGGGAGGAAAACCTGGCTCAGCCTCTCAAATGAACCCAATCATTTTCTCCTCTCATCACTTTCACATCTGTGAATTTCCTCCCTCCTCCTGGCAAGAAGGGGACACGCTTTTCTCTGCCATTATGGAGAGATGATTACTAGGACCTGAGTCAGATGTTCCCGGCCTGTTTCTGGAGCCCTGCTGCCCTTACCTTTACAGGACGAGGAGCCAGACAGCTGGCAGTGCCCTCTGCCTCCCCAGCGCAAGGCCACCTGGCCGGCTGGGGCCCGCCTGAGTGGAAAAACACATAGAGATTGAAAGTGCACCAGAGAAAAATAAGCCTTCGGTATTTGAGTCTTGGGAGGAAGAACGTGACAGGTGGCGCTAGCAACCTGGCTCTAAAGAGCAACTGGGTTTCCTGCTAGGAGACCCATGGAATTTCTAGGCCCCAAGGAAGGGAGTGCTGGAGCTCTCGACTTGCTGGGAGTGGAGGAAAGACATTAGTGTTATTCCCTCCCATTCATCAACTCACGTATACTCCTTCAGATTGCTGAAACTCAACATTTATCTTTTTTAAATGTCCCTGGGAGACAGAACTACTCCCATTTCACCAATGAGGAAAGCACAAATAGAAAAGCCAGCTGAAGTGTTATCTGAGGTAATAATGGAATTTCATCTCATAAGTCCCTATTTGGGACTTTATCCCTCTTGGCTGGGAGGATGGGGAAGGAAGCCAAAATACTCTTTAAATCTTTTGTGAGTTCTAATAAAATGAAAAGAAGAAATTTTCTTTTCTTCTTTCACTTGGAGTACCTCACTTGGAGCATGGAAAAGGCCCCTGCCCTGGGACTCACACCTTCAAGAGCCCAGTTGATGCTCCGATGGTTGGGTGCCAACCACAGGGAGAAGTCTGCAAGGCCAAGGCCATGTGCCCACCAGAGTCTCTGCCCCGTCCTCTTCAAGGTCATGAACCAAGCATCTGGAGCCCCAAATTTTCTGCCCAAACAACCTCCAACTTCGTGAAGCTTCCCTCATCCGAATTGCTGAGTGCAGACAAGGCCAATAGGTGCATCCTTAAGCCCAAGATGTGGAAAGGGGTGGCTGTTTGCTGGGGATGTGGATGGAGCATGGGCATGCAGACTGGAGTGTCTGAACGTGTGTGTGCAAAGCCCCTTGCAGAGCAGGACAAGGCAGGGATGGGAGAGAAGAGAGGCCAGTGTGTACAAGGGCTGCTTCTCACATTGCCGTGTTCTGGCACACAAGTCCAAGAATTCTAAATTTGAAGCTGGTCTTCCAGGGTGTTGTGAAAATATTTGTGCCAAAGTAGAAGAAAGATGGATGGATAGAAAAATATTTTATATATTAATTTGGGTTTGACATACGACTTCTGAATATTTATTAAATGTATACTCTCTGGGCCTGCACGTGGACTCTTGCTCTAAGTTCTTCGGAGGTTTGGGGTAGGCCTTTTGCAAAGCCACACCAAGGATGAGCTGAGCTATGCCCAGAGTTGTCATGAGCGTACCTATATCAGTCTAATTCTATTTCACTTTTTTCCTCCGTTGAAATTATGAGTAATCCCTACCTCAGTAATCGTCCAAAAACCTGCCATCGTATTTTGCTTTCACTTTTTATTTTGTTTCTAGTTCCTTTTTCTATTTCTTTTCCTAGCTTATTCAGATTTCTGTTTATCTTACCATAGTCGCTCTGGTTTATTTGGAAGTTCTAATATTCCTTTCAGTTTTGCTAATGGTTATTTTGCTATTCACAAAGTCACAACAAGATTTATGCTGCTCTATCGTTCTATCAAAATTACAAATTAACCATAAGCACACACACTAAAATGAAGCCTTTAAAACCTTTTGCTTCTTCAGTCTCTTTCCTTTCTGGCCCTTTTCCAAATTCAGGGTTTTGCTAAGCTAGTTTAGTTTCAGGCCACTATTGAGATTTTAATTACTGCACGTCCCTTCCAATCCAAGAATCCTTACTTAAAGCTTGTAGAACCCCATCCGGAAGACAAAAATCTAGTTTCCTAACCACTACCACGTATGAAATCAAATTCCACTTGGATTAAAGATTACGTGTATCTCGAATCCTATTTCTACCTACCTGACAAAGTTCTTGAAACGCTTTGTCAGGTGGAACTTCAGACACCTGAGCAAAGGGGACGCCGCAGGGCAGTGAGCCGGATGGGGGAATACAGAACGGAGGTCAAGAACCACCAGAGAGAAAAACAGGCAGAGGGCTGGGGCTCAAGGCAGACACAGAGTCAAGTGCAGCAACGGGGAAATATCTATCCAGAGCCATGCGGCATGCCAAAACCGGAGGTCGGGGAAATGCAGCAGAGCAAGGCTAGACAAGGCGGCAGGACAGCACGGGCAGCCACGTGAACCTGTACACTTTGACACTGAGACCAAGAAAGAAGCAGTACCTAAATTTCCAGCACATACATAAGACACTAACTCCTTATATTTCTACAGCACTTGGCAGGTGGCAAAGCACTTTCATGTACAATATGAGATTTAATCCTCACGAATGGCGAGTTATGTATTATTAACCCCATTTATAGATGAAGAAACTGAAGCTCAAAGAGTTTCCTCACCTGACTTAGCATAAACCTGAAAGAGAGAGGGGTGGTTCTTGAGCCGGGGTCTTCTGATGCTCAACCCAAACACATGCTCTTCTGTTACATCACCAGGCTTTAAACTCAGCACACGTGGGAAATGATGACAGCTCTCAACTCACACGGTGATGCCCAGACTCTCTGGATTCTCTTTGTTACCCACTGCAGTTGGGGTTGGAGGGGAGAGAAGAACCTCATACTATTTCTGGTTGTCATTTCTCAGAGAGCCATTTATGGCAGTTCCATGAGTCCGACCGCTGGCAGCACCCCAGACGCATCGTGCCAGCATCGGATTTATGACGATCCTAACTATTGCCATCCAATCTGCTAAGCTGTGCAGGGCACAGACATCAGGAAATATGTCTTTCTGTAAATACAATACAGGAGAACTTATTTGTTGTGGCAGCAAGGAGTGAAAAAGGACATTGTTCTCAGGGCCCCAAAGGGAAAAAAAGATGATGTATGATGTAAGGTAAGGTATTAATCATGCCTGACATCTCTGGATAATCAACTGGAGTCATCCTTGGGAACAATTGCTTTTCAAGGATAGAATAGGAGAATAATAAATGGGGAGGGGCTTATGAAATGGGACAGCATAACCTGATAAAATACTGAACTTCCTACTATAGCTCAGCATCCTCACTGGAAAGCTGGATGGTGATTAGATTCAAGAGTTTGAGGGTTGTCAAAATAGTTGCTGAATGTTTTGTTTTCCATTTATCTCATCTGCACCAGAGTCATCCCCATAGAAGAAGCTCAAAGTCTGAGTTTAGGAGGCCTACTGTAGGTCAAAACTATTACCCTCAAGATTCGTAATATCATGAAGCATTTCCTATATCTACTAGAGAAGGTTGGCATCATCTGCAAGTCTCCGGGCCAGTTCAGTCAGAGGTGGATCTTATTTCTGCCTGGGTAGAGATAACTGCACTGTGGGATACCTGATGAGACATGAACGCAAGCCCCCAGACGGGAACCTGGTGCCACACAAAGTATGTGATGAGACACTCTCTACAATGCCAAGTAGTGACTCAAATTAAATGCCAATCCCCTCTCCATTAGAGCACAAAGGAGTGAAGAAAAGAAGCCAGTGGAAGTCACTGAGAAAGAAGCAGCTATTAAATCTAGTCCTTTCATAGCTAAATTCTACTACCAGCTGAGTGCCATGTTGAATGATCTGTGATACTCATGAACATGCAAATATGATCCCCAAATAATCCAATCAAAGTGCAGCCATTCCTATTGATTAAAATTAATGCCAACCTCTGCCTATACTCATGCAATAGAAAACACTTTAATATCTCAACCTTTCTGAACTTGAAGGGATTAAAATATAAAATTGGGAAAAATCTTTTACTGAGTTCTTCATTTCCTTTGTTACAATTCAGTACTCAGATTCTTATTTTTAATAAAAATAGTCTACAACTGCATAGTCTTTTACATTCCACAAAGAGCTTTTGTCATTTTAATTTTCACAACTCTGCATTTATTTCAACAAGCAATGATGGATCACCTGTTTTGTACCACTCTCTCTTCCAGGCACCAGGAAATGCAGAGATGAATGTTAAGACAGCTGTCTTGAAATACCCAGATCTAAGAAGGGAGACAAATACATAAATGGCTCACAATGATATTACATAATAAAGACTGTGATAGAGACGTGTGTGAAATGGTACATGAACAAAGATGGGGTCAAGTAACCTTCCCAAGGTCATGCCATTGAGATGTGAAGGAAGGAACTGACTCCGTGGCTTTTAACTCAAATGTGGAATGTTTTCTAGTAAACCAAAGCTACTTTCTTATATCAACCACACTCCTAGCCCTTCGTGAAATTTCCTCTCAATGATTTAACAATCAAGATTAACAAGAATGTTAATTTACTCTCTTTTGCACCTGTCCCTCAGATTCCTTTCTCCACTTATGCCCATACGCTGATTTCACTTCTCCATCTTAGCCACTCAGTCCCAGTGGCCACCCTTGACCTCCTTTGACCTTTAACTTGTAATATGATTCACCAGCCTCACCTGGCTAGGAAATCCTTTCCTTCTTGCTCATGCTCCATCTTCTATACACTATAGTCTGTTCTGAAGCTACCAGGCATGACTCTTCCTGAACAAGCGTATCACAACTCAGACAGCCACAGGAACAGAGAATTCTTTGAGGGAATCACCTCAAAGGAGGTTATACATTTATTCTAATGGTGCTGCAATTGTTCACAGTCATATCATATTAGGAACTTTTCTTTTAGAACTACATTTGGCATTTGCTCTTCCTTTTGTTTTGAATAGCTATAATGGTGGCAAAACTTCATCCTTTTGATGTTGGCTTTGATTTTTGAAAATAGTCAAAAGATCCATCCCATGAAGATAATTCCATTTACCTACAAAACAATTTATTACTTGAATCTATTGATATTTGGTTTTCTATAGTGTTTCATAAATGGACTCAATGAGTAATCCAAATATATTTTGAGCAATGTTACTATGATTGGAATAAAAATATAAGTTCCAGAGGAGTGATGTCACCAAGATGGTGACATAGGTTGTTCCTGACTTTGCTCCCCCCACAAGAAGAACAACTAACAACTATTCAAGAACCAGACACTACTGAGAAAATCCTAGAACATGGGGGTGAGGCTGCAGCACTCACCACTCCCCCCACCTCCCCGCCATACCACAGAGACCAAGACAGACTGCATTAGAAGGGTAAAAGAAGTTGCTACACGTTAACCACACTATCCCTCCCCTGGGCCAGTACAACCCCAAACAGAGGGGTTGCCCCTCAGCCTCCGGTTCCTCCAGTGGGAAAAAGAGAACCTAGGGGTACAACCAGCCTCCCAGCATTGTGGGTCACTTTGTGGGAGCCCCTACTCTGATCTCACACCACAGGGATTGCAGGGGAATGTGTGGGGCTTACCCACTAGAAATCTGTGTTGGAGAAGGAGAGAGGGCTTACAACAACTAGCACAGGGATCTTGGCAGACAGAGTTCTCATCTGCAGTGCCCTAGTAGTCATCCTAACTAGCAACTTTGCTTATCTGTGGAACCAAGATGGGGGCACACTCTGACCAGAGAACTTGGCAGGGTGCAGACCTGCCTGATTTGAATCCTCAAACAGGAAGTTTTGCTGGCCCTAGAGCCAAGTTTGCCCAGGCCTGGGCAAGGAGCTGAATCCCAGCCCCAATCACTGCAAAGAGTATCATTCAGAGCCATCTGACCAAAAGGGCTGGGGAAAACACTTAGAAGCTGTGTGGCCCAATAGCACTCATGACGAGAGGCAGGCAGGCAGAGCTGATCATCCCCAGAGCAAAGCCAGTACCTGGCATGGAGCATTCCCATGCTATGTGTAGGCAGGGGGATTAATTCATAGCCAAGGCTGAGGGTAGCTCCTGGCCCTTCCCAGCTGGAAAGCCTGTTTGGGAAATTGAGAGTAGCCTGGAGCAGCCCCTCCACTTCACACTCAGGCAAGGAGCTGAATCATAGCCCCACCAGCTGTAGAGAGTGTTTTGGCTGCAACTGACCAGAGGGGCTGGTGACAACTCCTGGAAGCTGTGCAGCCCAGCAGCACTTGAGCCAAGATGTGGGCAGGCAGAGCTGACAGTTTGCAGAGCAAAGCCAGAGGTCCTATTCAGTCAGGGAACTTGGGGTGCAGGTCAGCTTGAGTTAAGACAACAAAGACTTTTACCAGCTTTAGAGCTGCTTCTCCTGCAGTGCTCAGGCAGGGAATCTAATTCATAGCCCCACTCATTGCTGAATAAAACCTTCAGCCTCTTTGACCAGGGAACCTAACCAGAGCACACAGGAAGCTGAATTGCCCATTCAACAGCCTTATGTACAGTGGCACTTGAACAGAGAGCACACCCTGTGGCTTCCCCCATTTGCATAGCAAACCCTGTGGCCTCCCCTGACCAGGGAATTCAGTGCACACTCTGGCCTGGTTCAGGCCCCCACACAATTAGCTGTACAAGTCCTAGGTCCTGTCCTGCTGCCCTGCCAGGGTAGGGAAGCTAATTCATAGCTCATCTACTACTGAACATAGTTCCCAGTCCTGACCACCCAGTAAGCTTGACCAGAGAATCCAGGCAACTGCAGAGCCCATCCTACAGCCTAACTTGAGTAGGGAACCAAATCAGCAGTCCTATCCAACTGTTCTTAGCCAATGGCACATCCCCCATCCCCGTCCTCAGAGCTCAACCAGTTGCTTCACCCAAAAATAGACCATAATAGCTGGTTCCACGTGCTCAAGGACATTACTAGCAGGTACACCCAAAAACCCAAATTGAGCTGATTGGTGGGAAACTGTCTCTGCCAAAGCAAACCTGTAAAGTCTGAAAAAGGAGACAAATTATTCAAATGCTCAGACACCAGTGTAAGGAATCAAGGATCCCAAAAAAATCAGGTAAATATGACAGCATCAAAGGAAACTAATAAAGCTCCAATAACTGGCCCTAAATAAATGGAGATCTAGGAGCTGTCAGACAGAGAATTAAGAAAAATCCTCTTCAGGAAGTTGAGTGAACTACAAGAAAACACAGACAGATCACTAAATGAAATTAGGAAAACAATGCATGAACAAAATAAGAAGCTCAACAATGAAATAGCAACCATCAAACAAAACAAAACAAATAGAAATCCTAGAGCTGAAAAATACAATAACCAAACTGAAGAATTCAAGAGTTTCATAAGTAGACTCAACCATGTGGAAGAAAGAATCAGTGACCTGGAGGATAGAACATTGGCAATTACCCAGTCAGGGGAGCAAAAAGAAAAAAGAATGAAAGAGTGAAGAAAGCCTACAGGAAATATGGGACACAATGAAAAGAAAGAACATTTACATTTTAAGAATTCTACAAGGAGAAGAGAAAGAGAAAAGGACAAAAAGTATATTTAAAGCAATAATGGCTGAAAACTTCCCACACTCAGGGAAAGAAACGGACGTCCAGATCCATGAGGCCCAAAAGGCCCCAAATAGGTTTAACCTGAATAGGGCTACACTGAGACATGTTATTATTAAATTGTCAAAAGTCAAAGACAAAGAAAAAATTTTAAGAGCAGCAAGAGAAAAGAGTGAATCCCCATAAGACTCTCAGTAGATTTCTCAAGAGAAACTTTTCAAGCCAGGAGAGAATGGAATGACATATTCACAATATTGGAAGAAAATAACGATCAACCAAGAATTCTATACCCAGCAAAGCTGTCCTTAAGAAATGAAGGAGGGATAAAGACTTTCCCAAACAAACAAAAGGTGATGGAGTTCAGTACCACCAAACCTGCCTTACAAGAAATGCTAAAGGGAGTTTCTCTGAGTGGAAGTAAAAGAATGCTAATTAACATCATAAAAACATTAAAAGGTAATGTAAATCTCAGTGGTAGTGGTAAATATATAGTCACACTTAGAGTCGGCAACATGATCATAGTGGTGCCTAATTCATTTACAACTCTAGTTTAAAAGCTAAAAAGAGAAATAAATAGTAATACAGTAATATTTGGGGACTTTAATATCCCACACTTAACAACAGATAGATCATCCAGACAGAAAATCAATAAGGAAACAGTGGATTTGAACAACAATATAGACCAAATGGACCTAACAGATATATACAGAGCATTCTATCCAACAACAGCAGAATATACATTCTTCTCAAGCACACATGGAACATCTTCTAGGATAGACCATATGTTAGGCCACAAAACAAGTCTTAGGAAATTTAAAAAGACTGAAATCATACCGATCATACCAAGTATCTTCTCTGACCACAAAGGCATGGAACTAGAAATCAATAACAAGGGGAAAACCAAAAAATTCACAAACATGTGGAAATTAAACAACACTCTCCTGAACAACAAATAGATCAAAGAAGAAATTAAAGGGGAAATAAAAAAATTTCTTGAGGGAAACAAAAATGGAAACACAACATATCAGAATTTATGAGATGCAGCAAAAGCAGTTCTAAAAGGAAAGTTCATAGCAATAAACACCCACATTCAGAAGCAAGAAAGATCCCAAATAAACAACCTAATTCTACACCTTAAACAACTAGAAAAAGAAGAACAAACTGAGCCCAAAGTTACCAGAAGAAAGAAAGAATAAAGATTAGAGCAGAAACAAATGGAATAGAGAACAGAAAACAACAGAACAGATTAACCAAATTAATAGTTTGTTCTTTGAAGAGATAAACAAAATTGGCAAACCCTTAGCTAGACTAACCAAGGAAAACATAGAAAGGACCCAAATCAATAAAATTATAAATGAAAAAGGAGACATTACACCACAAACTGGACAACCTAGAAGAAATGGAAAAATTTTTAGAAACACACAACTTACCAAGACTGAATCAGGAAGAAATAGAAAATCTGAATAGACAAATTACTAGTAAGGAGATTGAATCAGTAATCAGAAATCTCCCAATGAAGCAAAGGCTGGGACTGGCTTCACAGATGAATTTTACCTAACACTGAAAGAAGAATTAACACCAATCTTTCTCAAACTATTCCAAAAAAATCAAAGAAGAGGGAACACTCCCAAACTCATTTTATGAGGTCAGAATTAACCTGATATCAAAACCAGAAAAGGATGCAACTAGAAAAGAAAACCACAGTCCAATATCCCTAATAAATATAGAGGCAAAAATTCTCAACAAAATACTAGCAAACCAAATTCAGCAGCACATTAAAAGGATCATTCACCATCATCAAGTGAGATTTATCCCTGGGATGCAAGGATGTCTCAACATATGCAAATCAATCAATGTGATACATCACATTAACAGAATAAAAGATAAGAATCATATGACCATCTCAATAGACACAGAAAAAGCATTTGACAAAATTCAACATCCATTCATGATAAAAACTCTTAACAAATTAGGCATAGAAGGAACATATCTCAACATAATAAAGGCCTATAAGACAAGCCCACAGCTAACATCGTACTCAATGGTGAAAGATTTAAAAAGCTTTTCTTTTAAGATCAGGAACAAGACAAGGGTGTCCACTCCCATCACTTCTATTCAACATAGTGCTAGAAATCCTAGCTAGAGCAATTAGGCAAGAAAAAGAAACAAAAGGTATTAGAATTGAAAAGGAAGAAGTAAAATTATCTCCATTTGCAGATGACATGATTTTATAGATGGAAAATCCTAAAGACTCAACCAAAACAACTATTAGATCTAATCAATTAATTCAGTATAGTTGCAGGATACAAAATTAATAAACAAAAATCAGCAGCATTTCTATACACTAATAACAAGTTGTCTGAAAAAGAAATAAAGAAATTAATCCCATTCACAATAGCATCAAAAACAATAAAATACTTACAAATAAATTTAACTATGAGGTGAAAGATCTCCACTCTGAACACTACAAGGCATTGATGAAAGAAATCACAGAAGACACAAATAAGTGGAAAACTATCTGTGTTCATGGATTGGAAGAATTAATATTCTTACAGTATCAATACTGCCTAAAGCCATCTATAGATTCAATGCAATCTCTATCAAGATTCCAATGGCACTTTTTACAGACAGAGAAAAACACTCCTAAAACTTATATGGAGCCACAAAAGACCCTGAATAGCCAAAGAAATCCTGAGAAAAATGAACAAAGCAGGAGGCATCATACTTCCTGATTTTAAGCTATACTCTAAAGCTACAGTCATCAAAACAGTATGGTATTGGCATAAAAACAGACAAATAGACCGATGGAACAGAATCAAAAGCCCAGAAATAAACCCAAGCATGTACAGTCAACTAATATTTGCCCAGGGAGCCAAGAATGCTAAATGGAGAAAAGACAGTCTTTTCAATAAATGGTGCTGAAATCATTGGATATTCACACACAAAAGAATACAACTGGACCCATATCTTATACCACTCACAAAAATTAACTCAAAATGGATTAAAGTGTTAAATGTAAGACCTGAAGCCATGAAACTCCTAGAATAAGAGAGGCATGAATCTCCCTGACATGGGCCTTGGTAATGACTTTTTTAATATGACACCTAAAGCACAAGCAACAAAATCAAAAATAAACAAGTGGGACTACATCAAACTAAAAAGCTTCAACAAAGTGAAGCTTTGATTTCAACAAAGTGAAAAGAAAATCTATGAAATGGGAAAAAATATTTACAAACCCTATAGCTAATAAGGGGTTAATATCCAAAATATTTTTTTAAATTAAAAAAACTCATACAACTCAACAGCAAAAAAATGAACAACTTAATTTAAAAATGGGAGAAGGAACTGAATGGACAATTTTCCAAAGAAGATATATGAAAGGCCAACAGGTACATGAAAGGATGCTCAACATCCCTAGTCATTAGAGAAATGCAAATTAAAACCACAATGAGTTGTTACCTCATGCCAGTTAGAATGGCCATCATCAAAATGACAAGAGATAACAAATGCTGATGCGGATGTGGATAAAAGGGAACCCCCATGCACTCTGATGAGATTGTAAATTGGTATAGCCACTATGGAAAACAGCATAGAGGATCCTCAAAGAATTAAAAATAAAAACACTATGATCCAGCAATTCCACTTTTGGGGATATATCCAAAGGAAATGAAAAGATATCTGCACCTCCATGTTCATAGCAGCAATATTTACAGTAGCCAAGACACGGAAACAACCTAAGTGTCCATGGATGGATGAATGGGTAAAGAAGCTGTGGTAAATATACACAATAAAATATTATTCAGCCATTAAAAAAAAAAGAAAGAAGAAAATCGTACGATTTGCGACAACACTGATGGACCTTGAGGACATTATGCTAAGTGAAATAAGTCAGACAGAGAAAGACAAATGCTGTACGATCTCACTTAAATGTGAAATCTAAAAACAAACTGGTAGAAAAAAAAGATTATATTTGTGGTTACCAGAGGTGGGGGAAGGAGAGAAGGGGAATTGGAAGAAAGTGGTCAACAGGTACAAACTTCCAGTTAAAAGTAAGTACTAGGAATGTAATGTACATGATGACTAAGCTAACACTACGGTATGATTATATAAGAGAGTTGTTAAGAGAATACATCCTAAGAGTTCTCATCAGAGGGAAAAATTTTTTCCCCTTTTTTTCTTCCTTTTCCTTTTATTGTATCTATATGAGAAGATGGACATTAGCTGACCCTATCATGGTAATCATTTCACAATATATGTAAATCAAACCATCACACTGTATGCCTTAAACTTATACAGTGATGTATGTCAATTATTTCTCAATAAAACTAGAAAATATATATAAATATATAACTTCCTATGGTGACTTCTTTAAGTAGGTACAAAAGTCTAGGTATTAATATTTATTATTAGTAGGTATAAATAGAAATACTAAGTTATTTTATATTCTTGCTTGTTTATGATGTCTTTAACTATAAAAAAATGTACTGAAAGAAATGTGTAAGTCCTCAAGGTAACTTTTAAAAGTCATGCTTATTTGGATGTATGAAATCTATAATATTTGTCAAAAAAAGATATATATTATTATCTTAGAGAAGTGCTTTATAGACAATGCTTTGTGACACCCCTAGAACTCTGAGGGACCGCTCAGAGCCAAGCAGGCTAAATACTTGGGAGATACCAGTTAGAAAAGAACCCAGGTCCCCATCTCACTGTGCCCACCCTGAAGCTACCAACACAAGATGCTCTGTTTTATCTTTTTCACATTGGCATCCTGCTTATATTTTGTTTGAAGATCTAGTTTGCTGCTAAATCAATTTTGAAAAGCACTATTTTGAGTACAAATACTGCTCTTTCCACCTCCCACATATCTCATGTATTCACACACTTTACTTATTTCATTTTATTTTACTTTGCTAAGTTACATTCCTGAGGCTAAAGCTGCAAAATGATGAGAATGTTCTGGGTTTCAACTGACTAAATATGTGAAGATTCAAATGCAAAAAAGAAACGTCTGTTCTGACAGTGAGGAGTGACAGAAATCAGTTCAGCATCTCAGTGAAGATTAGGAAGTTCAGTAAAAGGCATCCAGGCTACATGGGAAAGGTGTAGCAAAATTGTTTAGAGATTAAGACATATGATTCAGGTCCAAACACCAACTAGACTAGCAATGGGGACCTTAAAACCTTCTAGATACCACCTCATACCTATAAGAATGGCCAAAATCCAGAACACTGGCGACACCAAATAGCGTCAAGGATGTGGAGCAACAGGAACTGTCATTCATTGCTGGTGGGAATGCAAAATAGTACGTCCACTTTGGAAGACAGTTTGGTGGTTTCTTGCAAAATTTAACATGCTCTTACCATATGATCCAGCAATCACACTCCTTGGTATTTACCCAAAGGAGTTGAAAACTTATGTCCACACAAAAACCTGCACATAGATTTTATAGCACCTTTATTCATAATTGCCAAAACACGGAAGCAACCAAGATGTCCTTCAGTAAATGAATAGATTAATAAACTGTGGTATATCTAGAAAATGGAATGTCATTCAGTGCTTACAAAAAAAGAAAAGAAAGAAAGAAAGGAAAAGACCTATCAAGCCAGGAAAAGACATGGAGGAAACATAAATTCATGTTACTAAGTGAAATAAGCCAACTGAAAACGCTACATACCGTATGATTCCAACCAAATGACATTCTGGAAAAGGCAAAACTGTGCAGACAGTAAAAAGATCATGGTTGCCGGGAGTTAGAGGAGCAGGGGAGCAATGAACAGGTGGAGCACAGAGGACTTTCATAGCAGTGAAAATACTCTGTATGATGCCATAATGATGCATATATGTCATTATACATTTTTTCAAACCCATAGAATCTACAACACCAAGAGTGAAGGGTAAGGTAAACTACAGGCATTTGAGTGATAACAGTGTGTCAATGCAGGTTCATCAATTGTAACAACCGTACCCCTCTGGTGGGGAATGTTGATAATGGGGAGGCTATGCATGTGTGGGGGGAGGGGATATACAGGAAATTTCTGTACCTTCTCCTCAAATTTTCTGTGCCTAAAACTGCTCTGAAAAGAAAAAATTTTAATAAGAACATCTAATAATTAACGTTTAATAATTAACATCTCCATCTCTGGAGGAATACAAAATATGTGCTAAAATTCAACACCTATTCTGGGGCAAGGGGTGGGAGGAGAACACTTAAAGCATTAGGAATAGGAGAAAGCATCCTTAATCTGATTAAATGAATCTCCCTAAAGCCTACAGCAAACTTACTGGTAAAACATCTAAATCATTCCTATTAAAAGCACATTTCTGTTCAACATCATATGGAAGACACTAGCCAGCTCAATGAAATAACAAAAAGAACAATCTTCTTCTTCTTCTTTTGTTTTTCTTCTTCTTCTCTCCAAAGCCCCCAGTACATCGTTGTACAATCTGGTTGTAAGTAGCCCTGGTTGTGCTGTGTGAGACGCCACCTCAGCATGGCCTGATGAGCGGTGCCATGTCTGCGCCCAGAATCCGAATTGGTGAAACCCTGGGCCACCAAAGTGGAGTAAGTGAACTTAACCACTTGGCCACGGGGCCAGCCCCCATCACCTTTTAAAATGTGTTAGATTAACACTGAAACGCTACCTTCTAGAATTATAACAACAAAAGCAACAAAAAACAATTGTGAGGTTAGTTTATGAATAGAGGTGGTAGCTTTAAGAATAAGTACAAGAACTATGTAAGAAACTTTTCACAAGTGTTTTATCTAAAATTATAGAAAAAAATTATATTGGGCTTAAACTGTGCCTTTCTAAGGGACATGAACAGCAAGTTCACCAAAAAGGAAATATCAGTGGACTTACCAGTAAAAAGAAATTTCGAGCTTATGAGTGGAGATTCTGGACTCAGATGAAACCAAGATGGAGTCTGTCTTACTAACCAGGGCAATTGCTGAACTCTGAGCTCCAATTTCATCATCTGTGGATATGAGATAATAATACTGTATTAGTCGGGATGCCTATAGCCTCAAGAAAGAGGAACACTAATTCAAAATAGATTAAATACTCAGAAATATGACATCAAACTCAGCTATTTCCAAAAGAAAAGAAAGAGCCTCTTCTTGAGTTTCTTTCTTTAGGATCATGAAACCATTTCCAGAAACTCCCAGCCAACTCTCCTGCATGTCTCATTGTCCAGGATTGAGTAACCCCTCGTGGTTGAACTATCACTCCCCATTGGAATGCAATTACTCTGACGTCAGGTAGGCCCGTCCCTGAAGTTGGAGGTGGACAGCTTCCCCTGAGACATAGGTTTCAAAGGAAACAGGTGGATTCTTGAAAAACCGTGCAGTTCTGTTAGGAAGTCGGGGAGGGAGACGGAGACTGTAGATGACCAGCAGTATCCACCACGCATACTAACCTCCTGGGTTTGGTGCAAAGATTAAATGAAAAGATGCACCTCAAGAGTTTTGCACAAGGCTTAGTATAATGATATGATATAAATTCTCAATAAATGTTAGCTACTTAAAGTATTTCATTATTCAAAGACTTGGCCTCTATATCAATCATAAGTTAGATTTCCCTCATGCTTTTTATGTCTTAGCAAACAATAAATGTTAGCTAATTTTAATAAAAATAATAATAATAGTACATACGCATAAAGTATGAAAATATATACACCAAAATATTAAAAGTAATTCTAAGAGGCTGGATCATAGATGTCTTAAATATATCATTTCATTTCTCTAATCTTGATTTTAAGCATTCTATACTGAAAGTATGTTATGCAGGGAACAAAAAGTATTTTTAAAATTTATCTTTCTCACAAATCATAAAGTTTTATGTTACCAATTGGTCAGTATAATTTATCAGAATGTTCATTTATGTTCTTCTCCCTACGTTTTTCCTTTCCTATGTTTCAAGCAGGTAGCCAGTTCCTTAGCATTTCTTCGCTTCAGCGATATTTTTTGGTATAAAGCAGAAGGTACTTGAAGACAAAAGATCTTTTTACCTTTTGTAAAACATAAAATTCATTTTAGAGACTGTTTATTTTCTGGAGGGGGCAGAGAGAAAAGAAAGTGTCTTTGAAGAATACTAGAAAAGAGAAAAGAATTTTATTCTCTTAGATTGTTGAAAAAGACAAAAGCCCAGAGGTCTCGAGACAGCAAAAATATACTATGGTAGCTTCTTGGGAGGAGGCCAAGAAAGAAACGGCTTCATGACCCATGAGGGAAGAAACTCTAGACACAGGCTCCTAGCCTCAGCATAAGGACCTATGTCTTAAGCATGACACAGGAGCAGCGCACCCTGAAACCACAGGGCATCGTGATCATGCCATCAGGCCAGTGGGCACCATGGCATCTCAGCGCTGACCAGTAGCTGATGACCTGAGGATTTGATGATGATCTGGCACTGAATAACACACTGAAATATAACCACATCTCTCTGTGGGAAGTGTTAATACCAATAATGTCTGAGATTGAACTTCACCTTGGCTAAATGAGAGCTCAGAGTCACATTTAAGTTGATTTAAATAAAATAGTAAAATTATATCTTATATATCAGATTGTGTGAACCAAAAGGAATTTCTCTCATTGAAAAGAAAATTTTGTAACATGATTTTAATACTGTGAAGGCAAGGTGAAACTGAGAGATAATTTGGTTCAACCCACTGGCTTTAAGGATAAGGATTCTGATTTAGGAGAGGGTAGTGTCTTCCCATGATCACACAGTTCGTTAATGGCACAGCTAGGGCTAGAGCTCAGGTATCCTGACTCCCACTCCAGAGGTCTTTTCATTACATCCATAATGCCTTATCTTTTGCAAAGATAAGTTATATGAGTAATGTGTTTTTTGCGAAAGAATTGCTCACTACTCAAATAAAATGTTCAAAGTAGATCTATAATTGTCTGTCCCATGCTTTTGATGACAGAAGCAACTTCTTATTGCATTACATAACTAATGTGGATTTGGAGACATCAGAAGATCTCATCACACAGATGTCATAGGATGGAAAGGGTATCACTGAAACCTTTTCATTGTGTCGCCAGTTCATTTTCCCCTCCCAGCATCAAATGACCTCCTGTGAGATGTGGTGTGCTCACAGGCTGAGACCACAGGAGCCAGACACCATAACCTTCTATTCTGGGATCTGATACACAGACTCCCTCAGTGGCTGTGGCCAGTCCCTTCATTTTCCTGCCGTGTTCATCCTGGACTCCAAGATAATATTGACTGCAAAAGGATGGCCGAGTGATGAGAGGCACCAAAAGCAGTGAGAAGGATTACACACAATTTCCCTTTTGTCCTTTAGATAAAGACTTTTTTCAGTGTTTAAATTAGACATATCAGAAACAGATACTTGTCTCATCTTCTGCTTTTTTTGGGGAATCAACTTATATGCATGACGGGGGCCAAACAAAGACTCTGGTGTTGAAAGGTCTTGTATATTGCAACAACTATTCAGATGTATTCCACTTTACATCAGACCATGTCTTTGATTCATGCTTAGATTTTATGGGATCTGTTGTAGAGCAATCAATGTAGACATATTTCTGTTGTTCCAGAGAGCAGAGATAAGAGGAAGAGTTTCAAGTTATTAGACAGTAAATTTGCTTCAATGTAAAGAAGAGATGTCTAATATTTATATCAATATCAGATGTCTAATATTTATATCAATAGTATGTTTCTCAAAACACTAGTGCCTAAGATGCCCTGGGATGATGTCTTACTTGGAAAACATTGAAAAACATAGCACTCGTTTATAAAATCACATATGTTCATGGAAATATGAATGAAATGAAGGGCTCTAAAAATTTGTATATAATAAAGAAATCTGCATTAATTTGTCGAACCCAGAACTTTGCAAACTTCTTTGGCCATTGAACACATTTTTCCTCCAGCATGAATTAACCATATCAATGAACTGGTCCTCTGAAAATACAATTCTGGATTGAAAAAGACTTTCTCAAAAAAGAGGAGTTTTTGTCACTAGAGTTTCATGCATGTTTATATGACCAATTGCCAGGAACTTTCCAGGGATTTCTGCATTGGATGGGATAGCGGACAAAGAGACTTCTAAGATCTCTTTCAAATCCCAAGATTCATGAATCTATTCCACTCTACCTCAGTAACATTATTTAGTACCTTTTGTGTCTACTATTAGACACAGAGTAGTATCTTTTGTGTCCACTGCTAGACACAAATGCACAAATTGTACTAGAAAGGCTCTTTAGATTTTCTCATTCCATCTGTATAATAACTGTGAAAGGAAGGTATTATAACCCCCAATTTATAGATAAAAAAGAAACTGAGTGTCAAAGAGCTTAAACAAATTGTCCAAGTGGCAATATCAAGGATTGGAACCACGGTCCATGCATTTCCTACTAAGTAGTACCACTTTCCTAGATCATATCAGCCTCAAAGGAGACCATGGAGATACAGGTGGACCTGGAGAACTGATGACTCAAAGGTATGAAATGATATTTTTGGTATTAGCCTCTGTGGTCATTAGTAATAATATAGAAATAATGCACTGCTTCTTTGGGCTCATAGTATCAACTACCTTTTACTTGCCTTTATTTGTCATCTTTGCATATTAGCAAAGAGCAGTTACTTATTTTTGACTCATAACCTTTGTACTTGCTGTTCCCAGTTTCTAAAATGTTTTTCACAGATCTGGCTCGTGCTCATCCATTGAGTCTCAACTCTCATGATGTCACTTCAGACCAGTTTTTCCTGCCCACCTGTGGTGGTGCTGCTTCTGGGCATGTGGTAGGATTGCTCTTGTTGGGCCTCTTGAGATTGGGCGCAGCCATGGGACTAGTGCTTGCCAATTGGCTGTGCACAGAGGTGATATATGTCACTTTCTGATTGGAGCATCTAGTTGCAAGACTCCCAAGAGCTTTCACATGTTCCTCATAACAACCAACGATGTTTGAGTTGATGGCAGCTGCTTCAGCCTGGGCCACCCAAAGACTAGGAGAAGGAGAACCCTCTGCTGACTCATGATGGGCATGCAACATAAAACTTTGTTTTCAGCTCTGGGTTTGGAAGTCATTGCATAACCTAGCCCAGTGCTTCTCAAAGTTTAGGTGCATAAGAATCACCAGAGATAATGATTCAGTAGGTCTTGCATCTTTAGATCAAACTTTTAGTAGATCACTAGAAATATGGATTTCTAAAAAGCTTCTAGATAATGCTGATGCTCCTAGAGCATACTTTGAGTAGCACTGACCCTGCTAGTCCTGACTGATACTTCCTCTGATCTAAAGTAGCTACCTCTCTGTTCTGCAATCAGGAGACTACCATTTTCATTTACTCCATATCACTTAATACAACTGTTATTATTCATTTGCTTGCTTCCATATTATCTATCTTCTCCATTATGACATGAATTCCACGCAGATGGAGACTTTGTCTTTTTTCTGTCACAGCCCCAAAATGCTCAACAGGGCTTATAATCACGATTTGAATAAAGGAATGAGTGAATCATCAAGAAGTGTGTTTTGAATGTCTACTATGCATCTTAACTTCTTTTCAGGCCCTAATCTCCCAAGCACCTTCTTTCCAGAGTGAGTCACTGTGAGGAATAAACACGTGAACAGATCTAGCTACATGAAGCCTCAGCGCCATCCATCAACCACCCTTATGGTTGCAGAGCCAGTCAAGGAGGCTGCCAGTCAGGGTTGCTGTGACTCTGAGTGTAAAATGCCTCTCTTCTCTGCCCTGACTTCAGAACTGCGAGGGCAAGTGGAGCCGTAGAAGCCAGGACTGCAGGACACAGTTAGATTTTTCTTTTCATATTTTCCTTCCTCAGATCTTCATCGGGGAAGCAAGCTTTTGAGGATACAATGCCTAACCTCAGCATGGGAATGGTCCTTAGTGAACCACGTCCACTGGTAACCCAATCTGTATTTAAATTACATGAAAAATTCATGAGTTTCATAGAAGTAACTTCAACCAATTATCATCACACACTCCCTTGTCTGAGAAATGGATCCCTACTGGGTATTGGGGAAGACGGCAGAGAAGAAGCCAGTATTAGGAAGAACAGCCAGCACATGGTCAGTCATTACCACTTCTGGGTCCACTTACTTCACAAATGAGACTTTCACTGACATCCAAGGGAGGAGGTAACAACACAAAAGAGCCCATAGCATGCTCATTGCATCTTTCCTGCAGGTCTCTCAATCATTTCGTAGAATTAATGGGGAAGAATAATTTGATTGTCTACTACATATAGGAACTATTCAAAAAAATCGGAATTGATTTAGAGATACTTAAAATGAGACTTGGATTTAAGTACAATGATATGTTTGGGGATTGCTTTAAAGTACTACATTCTCCCGTAAATCTCACACTCCCACTCCCACCCCCCACCAAAGAAAACCCTAGGGAGTAACAGAGATAGAAGAAACAGAATTGGTGGTAGGTTGATAATTGTTGAAGCAAAGTGGATACATGGGGCTAATTATAAAATTCTCTCTACACTTGCATATGTTTGAACAATTTCATAACACAAAGTTTTTAAAAAATGAGAGTCTCATCTAGAATATTATAAAGAAAAAAAAAAATCCCAGTGCAACTTACTAGGTAGGAAAACAAGCAGATACTACATGGTAAAGACAGCCTCATGTGGTTCCTAGGATGGAAGCACCTGTGTATATTTCAACATCGTTTACACTCTCCATGATACCAAGTGTAATACGGCAAAGTATATTCTCAACAATTGTCAGTGTGAGAAAAAAATCCTGTTGTTCAATATTTGATATTTTGGAGTTATTCTTAGAGTAAAATAAAAGGTGTTTCCTATAGTGAAGATATTTTACATGTTCCCCTTATTAAGCAAGATTTTCTTTCTTCTCTTCCACAAGAAGTTTGGTGGGGAAAGTTTGTACTTGAACTTTGAAAAGATGCATGGATTGTGTGTTGCCCCTGCATTCTGACTTAGAATAATTAATAATGTAAGCATCATCACAAAAACTTAATATCAACTGTAACTTTCACTGGAACTAACTTAAACCCAGATGGCGATTTTATATTTTAAATTAAAAAAAAAATTTCAACAGAAAAAATTTCAGGGAAATGAGATAAATAGATGTTACAAATTAACTTCATGATCCTAAACGCTTGCCCACCCCACGCCCCAAATTGTCCAGCCTACGCCCATGGTGGAAGGAGAGAGTTGCTGTAAATTTGTAGGCTGTCCTTCACAAATCCTTTGCACCCGGTGAATAGAGACAGAGTGGGAGAGAAAAAGGCTGGTCTTGGGAGCCAGAGAGACTCAGGGTAGGATGCCAGCTCTATCTCTTCCTAGCTGCGTGACCTTGAACGGCTTATTTTACCTCCCTAAATCTCATCTGTAAAACAGGGAATGATATTACCTCTTCATATTGTTGAATCATGGTGAAGTATTGATCAGAGGAGAATCTATGGTTTGGGAGGAGAGGAGATTATTGAGGGGGAACTCTGCAGGGCAGCCTGTCCTTGGAGGTGGGGGGTGGGGGGAGTTGCGGGGAGGAAGACAAAATAAGGAAAGAAAACAGGAAAGTGGAGGGATAGTTTGCATTCTTTTACCTCCAGAGGGAGGGTGGCCAACAGCAAAAACAGACAAGACGCAGTCAAGTTCAAGTTCTTGGTTTAATCTGTACTGAGGATATTCCAATACCCCGGTGCCCTGGCAAGATGCCTCTAATGTATGATAATCGCATTATAACGAGGTGCCCATGAAAATAAAATAAGCCATAATTAGGGGTGGCACCACAGTCTACCTAGCTCCAGCTGGAAAAGAATCTGGGGAGAAGTTTGTGAATGCTATAAAGAGGAAGAAATTGACATATCTATTAAAGGGTTAACTTGAGCCTATGCATCTAGGAGAGCTTTATATGCCATTTACCTCTAACTACTTCTACTGACAGTGTTTAGTCAGTTCTGGGTAATAAACTTATGTTCTCGCGTCAAGTCTCTTCCACTGTCATTACTTAGAAGGAAATGTCAAAAATAAGCAACCCAGGGACCGGCCCCATGGCCGAGTGGTTAAGTTCGTGCGCTCTGCTTCGGCGGCCCAGGCTTTCACCTGTTCGGATCCTGGGCGCGGACATGGCACCGCTCGTCATGCCACACTGAGGCGGCATCCCACATGCCACAACTAGAAGCACCCACAACTAAAATATACAACTACGTACTGGGGGCATTTGGGGAGAAAAAGCAGAAAAAATAAAAATTGATTGGCAATTGTTAGCTCAGGTGCCAATCTTAAAAAAACAAATAAAAAATAAGCAACCCAGAGCTCAGGAAAGGGATTCTCTCTCTCCTGGGGGACTGTGAAGGGTTAAGAACCATCCAGAGGGCTGGGTGAAGACAGTGATAGGGCAGGGAGCCAACAGTTCCCATTCTGCAGATTTGTCATGAAAATTAAATAAGATATTGCTATGAGGTACCTGGAACATAGTAGACCTTAAATAAATGACAGCACACATTATTATCACCATCATCATTGCCATTGTCGTCACTGGTATTACCACTGTCCTCTCAACTCAGAGAGCCTTGTCTCTGTTTTTGCCTTTGACCTTAATATCACCTTCTCACAGGCTATAAACGGGATGCACATGCACCAAAAGCATTCAGGAACAATGGAGAATTACCAAAGACATGGCAAAATGAAAGGCTTTACATCCTTACTGAGAGTAAAGTCTACAAAATTCCATTCACGCACATCCGTTTCCCCATCTGGTTTCTCCTGGCCATTCAGCTGTCTCCTCTGCCTTTCCCTGAGCCTATCCAGCCTCACCCATTGTCTTCCCATTCCCCAGATCCCCTTCATGTGTCCTCACTCTTCCCTTCTCTTAGATACCTCAACTGCTTCCCCCCTTTGTTATGCAGAGCAAGTTCTCACCTGCCGAGCTTTGACTCTAATTTATATAACCCACCCAGCAGCAAAGAAAGGGTCTTCAGCTACTCTCCTCAAGAAAGCAATTTAAAATAGTATGCTGAGTTACATCATTACCACATTTAGATCTAATTTCACTCCACCATCTCCGCTCACTCACAGTGATTCTTTCCTTCTCTTTTGTCCTCTTCTCAGAATTCCTTCGGAGCAAAACTTTGCTCTCCAGCCTGTTCCAAGCACTGCTCTAGACCTGTTATGGCATTCTCATGCCGGCTCGGTCTGTCTTCAACCATCAGTCCTGTAGCTCAACTTCCCTTCAGTCTAGGATGTCGATGATCTAATCTGGAAATCCAATCTGTGTTTAGTTGCTGTAAGAAAAGACAAGACAAGGCGAGAAAATTTGGTGAAGAAAATAAGATTCTGCCACTGGAAAGCAGACACCAAGTAAACGATATCATTTCCTCAGTTTCTCAATGATGATAAGTAATATGGTAGCCTGCAACTAAATTTGTGTACACCATCGCTTATGTGTGCCAGTATACACACTCACTTAAGTGTGCAAAACAGGAAAGGCAATCTTGGGAGCCAAAGTTTCCCTCAAGGTTTAAAACGTTTAGGAGAGCTGGCTCATCTGAATAAATAAATAAGAAGTATTAGCCTATAATATATTATTCTCTAATCTATGCTAACTCAGCGTTTATTAATTGAGATTCATTAAAACACAGTATTCTTTCTCAAGGAGTTTCTGCATTTTCTTCCCTTTCCCACTAAACAAGATTTAATTCTAAACACAAGAGGAAGAAAAGGAAAAATGAGAGCAGACATAACCCAGTCGAAAAAGTTGGATTTATGGAGTTCAACCTTGAAAATATATTTTTTTAAAACATCAAGCATGTGAATTAAAGCTCCCACCAGGCAGCTATAATTTATACGGCCAGCACTTGGCAGGTAATCCGTGCACACTGTGATACTGGTAGCAAGGGGATCGTCTTCACAGAAAACCAGGCCCTCTTTGTGACAGGCCAGGGGGTGAGAAAGCACACTCACTCTGCAGCAATAATAGGGTGTTTCCTATTTAATGGACCTTTGAGAACAAAAAGAAGAAGAAAAGACCTAAGAAGAAAAGGTGGCTGCCAACCAGGGTGTGAGCACGAGCCCGTGAAAAGCAAAAGGCGATGAGGCCAAGGGAGATGGCCCCAAACAGTGACCTCCATCATGGCTGCAAAGTTTCAGGCAAATCAAGTACAAGAGAATGAAAATACAATTCAGGGGAAGGCTTTTGATATTTTTCAAGCGCATTATTTCATTCGTTTAGATATTCTTCAAACAATTCACTTTTATTTTTAGAGACGGAGTAAATATATTATCTCCAAAATAGTATTTGTGATTTCTTGTTTGATTCCAGGAAATAAGAATTCATACTTCTGTCTTTGAAGGCTTAGACTTTATTTCATAGCTAGCCTGAGTCAAACCACATTGCCCTAAAAAAAAAACTACCTCACACCTGAGCTTGGGAAAAAAGGTGAAGGTTTGCCACATTTTCTTATGATAGAGCATGAAACATAGGTATCTCTTTCACTCTGCTTACTACCCCCTAAAAATAGACATCCCATACAGGAACGGTGGTGAGTCCCTAAAATTAAGGATGGGACCCAAATGATACAAGTTGATGTCATGCAGAGAGTCACAATTTTAAGCAGCCTCCCCTGAAGCTGGGGAGCCCTATTTTCTGGTTCTATGATTAACTGGCTTGCTAATAAATTCTTCTTTGAGTGGCATCCACCCTATTTGTAAACAGGGGCTCCTAGAGAATGAAATTACTCTCTCTTGTTTCTGTTCTGTTCAGTCGTTCTCCCAGTGGTGAGCTCTTTAGAACACAGCACCATGTTATTCCCTACTTTAGGTTTGCACGCTTCTACTTCCTTCTGCTTGATGCTTTTCTCAGAGGAAGAGGCAGCTGAAAGTTCTCAAAACTCAACAGGCAAGTGGAACCATCCCAATGAGGAAAGAGCACTAAACCAGGAGTCAAAAGCCCTGGTTCCAAGTTCTGCTCTGGTATTGACTCCATTGCATTATATGAAGCATGCCGTTTACATCGCTAAAGAGGTGAAGGCTTTTTGTTTTTTTAAAAAAAAAAAAACCAGCAAAGTTACCATCATAAATCAGACGTCATAAACTAGTCTTCCTGCTCTATTGTGTTTGGCCAAGAAATATGCTAATTTTTTAATCAGGAGATTTCAAGTAACAATGCAGATTTACAGATTCTCTTGAAAATTTGCCAGATCAGTAAAAATGCAGATTTACAGATTCTCTTGAAAATTTCTCGGATCTCATGAAATAAACCTACATTTGTGCTTGTCGAGAATTGTTGCTTGTCAAGAGAGCACAGGCTTTCCAATTTGCTGCATCCCCATCACTCACAATGATTCACATACACTTATCCCAACTCACTTCCCTCCTTTAGGTTACCTGCCTGGAAGGCGAATGAAGATGTCTGAGTTTGCTGTCTCTAGTCAAGAAGAGGCAAAGGTAGGGAAGAATGGATTGCAAGATGACAAAGAGCACAGAGAAGCCATCGACACCCATAACAAGTCGAGGCTTGAACGTGTGCGCACATTTACAAACAGATCGCCGCCTCCCATTAGTTAGGCAGTCTCCCCCCTCACCGTTGGATATACAATAGATGAATAAATAGCAAGAACACTTGTGATATATATTTAGATTGCACATTAGACTTTAAAATCTGTGCCTAACTGAATGCATTAGCCCGTGTTTTCTGTTTATGTCTCTGCAATGCCATGGAAACACAGCTCAGCATCCTAATGGGTCTCTCCTGGCAATAAATAAACAAAGTCTTTGTCTATTCATGTTTCAATTTCTTTTTTTTATGTAATTTACAATTTCAAAAAAGAAAACAGATCGGCGGCAGGGGTTTATTTCCTCCCTGCCCCTTCCAGTTTCTTCTCTTGCAAAGTACATTGGCAAGAAATGCAAAATGCACCTTCTAGTGGTTGCTGAAATCCAAACCAGCACTATCAGCACTCTGAGAGCAGGATCCTGGCAGCCGGACTCATCTTTCCCCTTTATAAAACGCCATGATAATTAAACTCTGTAAGGAGGGTCTTCGGGCATTTCAGTCTAACCCAAAGAACACTTAATATACTTGTTTAAAGTTGAAAGCTGATATAAAACAGATATAAAATCCAGTCAGTTTCGTGCCCCTCCTTCAGTCTAAAAGGCAATATCCAGTCCATTTTTATAGAGATAGCAACAACAGTCACAGCCCTTAAATGGCTCCTGGATGGCAGTGACACGCTCTCGCCTCCCTGGCTCCATAGTGTGTGGAGCAGACAAGTCCTCACCACGCCATTGCTCTAATGGGCAGGGGCAAGGTGAAACCTGAAGCTCAAAGAGCTCGGGGTACAGCGTCTCACAGGGCAGCTCTCTCCTGTCTGGCACCTGCTGTCCCCGGCCGGGCTGTAACCCAAGACTTCGAAAGGCTGATTATTATCTGCGTGCAGAAGTGGGCAGATTTAATTAGGTTGCTCAAATCGAAGAGTCCCCTGAACCCACTTGCAGTGACCTCCATCACAGGGGGAAGGAGAGGTGCACAGGCCAGGTGCTGCTGTGCCAGCAAGCCGGCACGGTGAGTTCCTGCAGGGACCTTTGCTAACTGACTTGAGAGCCCCATCACAGGGCCAGACCATCCAGCTGGCAGGGACACTCCGGCTGCATCCCAGCCACAGACTATGCGTGGTGAACCTCAGGGCCAGGGTCTAGCGAGCAACATCTATTTTCATGAGTCATGAAAAGCAGTCTGTGGACCAGATTTCAAAGCATTCGGAAAATACATCTGTCACAGCATCTGCCCAAGGCGGGACGTTTTTTCATCTAGGATTGTCAAGTGGTGGACCTTTAGTCAGCAAGCAAGGTGTCCACAGAAACACCTTCCTTGGCTAATAATCGTGTTAAAACCTTTATTTATCTAAAGTATATATAAGAACCTATCCAATTGGACTGTATTTCCATATCTTTTGTTAAAGAATAATAACAATATCAAAATATAACATTATTAGGTACTTACCGCGTGCTTCTGAGATAGTTGCTAATATTATCCCCTTGTCACCAACGAAGCAAAGTTTAAAGACATGACTAACGTGTCCAAGGTGAGAAAGCTAAAAAGCAGCCACACTGGGATGAAAACCAGGTCATCTGGCTGCAAAGCCTGTATTTCTTCCACATGAATTTTCTGAGCAGCTACTACGAACCATGCCAGTGCTGGGGTGTTTTCGCCAAATGACCTCAACTTTTGAATTTCCATGATTTATTTCATCCAAAAATGGAACCCCACTCAAGATTCGTTTTTCCTTTCTATCTTAGGCGCCATGAGGAAGAGTCAAGGCAGGCCCAGTTTTATTGACAAGGGCTGACAGGTTATGACCACTTTTCTGGTCATTGTTTCATATTTGTTGTTTGTGACATTTCTACACTCTGCTCCCCGCAGATGATCGCTCTTCTTTTAAGCCATATGTTTTTGCTTTACAGTATGTTTATCTTAGAAGCAACTCCAAATTTTGTACAAATAGGAAAGGTATAAATACAAGTGTTTCTGCTTTTTTGTCATAAATGTGTTCTGGAAAAAGCTCACATTCAACATAATCATGCACTAAAAATTGTAGGGGTTTATGGGGAAAAATATGAGCCGGGCAGATGACGCAAAAGCTGTGAAGCATTGTACCAAGTGCTTTATCCTAAACAGTAGTGATATGAACACAATTCTAGCTCAGGGACTCTCCCCAGGCACCCTGGGGCACACGCACCTAGAATCTCACCCTTCCTTCGCATGTTTATACTCTGCGTTTCTGTTTCCTTCTTTGAGCTGCCAGTCCTTGGTAACACTCTACTCTAAAAGAGACCAATTTCACCAAAATCCAAAATATGACCCAAGGGTAACCATCTTCATCAATCTTTTCTTTTTTTTTTTGGAGGGGGCGGGGGACAGTGGGAAGGTGGTGACACGGGTGGAATTGTTTTCACAACTTTTTCATCTGCACTCGCAGCCTCCGCAGATAGCTTAACTTGGGGAAAGTGGAGTGGTTCTGGATGACACAAAACCAGCCACTTTGCACTAAAGGAAGCAGTGTCTATATTTTGAGGTTTTTTCTCAACTTCTTCACGCATTCCTAAAGCTTTCCCCTTTATTGTGGGAAAGCTTGCTCTTGGCTTCAAAATATTAACATGCTGGAAACATGCCATGTAAGCCACCTAGACTTTCAAGTTATTCTGATATCAGAGACATATCTACGTTTTGTGGGCTTTGAACTGTCTATACTGTTGAGGTCCTTCTTTAAGAAAAAGAATGCAAAATTATAAATGTAAAATTTGGTTGAAAAGTCACCATTCATTTAGAATAGTGGGTAAATAAATCACAACAATTTATAAATTTTTAAATGCTGATAATTGCCAAGAACTTCACAAGGGAGAATAATTACATGTTTTTATTAATTAACAGCCTGGCCCACCTTCACAATACTTCGCTAACCGTACTTTTACTTGTATCCGCTTGACTGTCTCCTAGTATGACAACAAAATTATAATATTTTCCATAGAGAAAATAAAATTCAGTCTCTCCTCAGGCAAGGCTGACCAAAATTTGTTTTTTGTGTTGATAGTTTGGAAAGGTTTCTTTCAGCTCCATCATTTGTTGTTGTAATGTCTTAAATGTGTTTAGAACTGTTCCCAACTCTGGGAAAATATCTATCAAGTGTCTTCCCTATATTATCTGTAGGATTGCATGGCTCTTCAAGTTTCCCTGTGCACTGACTAGTCTTAAATATTCTTGGAATTTTCAACACCCATTTATAAATTAGTTCTCTTTGCTCTAGTGGCATATTATGAGTTTCATGTGATCTTTGTCAATGACTACTTTTGTGTCAAATCAGCAGGAAATTTAAATACGTCTACAATGTGTTCATATTATTCCCTCTTTTCATTAGCTGGATTATCAAACAACCCAAGAGTCTAGTCATTAACTCTTTTAAAAATGTATCTCCAGCTCTCAACGAATTGCTGCTATTGGTATTTTCTGGATAAGATCCACCGGCTCCCAAACCTCACGAGTTGCTCATTACAAAGGCACCAACTCCCACACCTCAGCTATTGAATACTTTGCAGAGAAGTCTGATGGTGGGCGGCGGAGGGGGCGGGAGTGAGAACTCAATTTATGGCGGTTAAAGTACTTTATTTTAGTAAATTTTACAAAAACACAGCATCATGTGAACACAATGCTGTTTTTAACTTTAGGGTAAATCTGCCTCTGCTGCCATCATTTCTCTATTTACTAATAGAATAAGGACTAATTTGCATTAAAGAAAACCAAGTTGTAGCAGAAGAGACCATATCAAATGAGTGGATTAACAATAGATAAATACGGGACATATTGTCACAGCTGTGTCCTTTGCTAACACTGAAGCTATAGATTCAAAACTAAATATTGTTCACACCAACTGCTTTACTAGTCAGCGCATTAACAAGAACAATAAATATAAAATAGAAATTTGGGTTGATTAGTCAAAGCAGACTGACAGGATTAGTTTGGCGATTTTGATTCTTTTTTTTTTAAAATTGGATTAGCCCTTTAACTGAATCGCCAAACTGTTAAACCAGTCGGTGTTGGCTCAGTAATCTAAGTTGTAACGGGGAAGAGAGCTGACCGCAGCCTGAGTAGACAGCTGTGTTGGTAGCAGAATCAGATACACTTTGGGGAACGCTTTCTCTCTTGACCATGTCTGGACTGAATTTGCTGCTTTATTCATTTTTTTGGAATTAATAACCTGTAGACATGTTACAACGTTAAAACAATTTGGAAAAGACAAAAATCACGGCAGTATTTATATTTAAGCATTGATTTTTTCAGAGAAAAGTCACAAACATAGTGTTATGAGGAAAAGAAACATGAATTGCAAGCTTCAAATGGGCATGTTACTCAAGAAGCTCTGTAGAATGACTCTCTTGAGAGGAAGGCCTTGCTGTGAGTTAGGAGGCCTGGGAGAGCCATATGAACTCTGGGGACCTTGGGTATCTCTGGACACGATGGCGTGGAAGCCACTTATTCTAGTAGTTAATAGAACCAACAAACGGTAACAGTTGCTCCTGTTTAATTTTCCAGGAGTCTTTTATCATTTCATGCATGTTTCTGCCTGTAATAAAATAGGCACAACCAAAGCAATGAAATCTTGCAATGCAGGCTTTTTATACTTTACTAAGAATTCGCTATTCAAAGTGTGGTCCACAATCAGCAACAAAGGCAGTGCCTACGAGCTTGTGAGAAATGCAGAGTCCCAGGCCCACCTTCGACCGGCTGAATCACACACACCTGTGCACAGGTGATTCGCATGCACATTACGGGTGGCAAAGCGCTGGTCTTTTTCCGATAGTAATGGCCAATGTAACTTCCAAGTCAATGACATGATATTTTAATTGGAAGTGTTTTTATCAGATTATGAAGACAATATATGCTCATTGTCACAAAGACATGACAAAATGTCGTAAAAATTAAAAAGTGAAAACCACCTAGAGAACAGATGCCAGAGATAAATACAGTTAATGTTTTGATCCTTCCAGCCTCTTTCTGTATGTATTGTATATTAAAAATAAGGTAACCTATATACGTTGTTTACAATCTGCTTTTTATACTTTAGCAGTAATATGAGGATATCTTCTGTGTCAATAAATGTATTTCTGGCTCATCTTTTAATTTTCATGAAATTCTCTACTATAGTGTGAAACAAAATTCCTTTAAGTAATCTCCTCTTGTTGGACAAGGAATGCTTATATATTTATTTCTTTAAAACAAACTCCTGAAAGTAGAATTTCATGGTCAAAGGGTAGGCACATGTAAATTTCTATGTACTTTGCAAGATGGCCTTCCAGAAAATGTGAAAAGTGTCAATCTCTATAATCTTCGCCAATCTGATAGGCAGATAGTTGTATCTTATTGTTGTCAAATGCCTTTAAATCATGTCCTAAATGTGTTTGTAGAGGTCTTTTTTTTTCCTTTGGTGTCATTGATATTAATTCAAAATATAACAGTGTTCAGTAATTCATATCCTTGTCAATTTTCACATTAAATAATCCGCTCTATCCAGAACTAGTAACCTAGAAGATAAAACCATAAGATGTGACTCAGTCTAGATTCTCTGAAAATGAAAAGTTTGATTATTAAGCTAGGACGTCACTCTCGTTCTCTTCCTACCTCTCTGTATGTACCTTCTGAGGTCTCTTTGTGAGCCTCTCTCTCCATGCTTCCATGTTACATGGGATTCTATCCCTGAGACACCCCTTCAGCACTCATGTTCTTGCTCTATACTACACCCTCCCACCCTTACCACCCCAAGTCATTGCACTACCTACCTCTCTCTCCAGCCCTGAGCTGGGCAGTCCTCCTGGCCTGTGCAGGATTATTTCCCTTAGGTAACAACAATCTTCTCTAAATTTTAACACTGCTATGCAAATGTTTTTCAAGACTCAGTTCAAATACCACCTCTTCTATGAAGCCTTGCCTGAGAGCCTGGCAGCGCTAGGCCGGTCTTCTTTGGCCCCACCTGCACTGCCCGTGGTTCCATCGCTGCCTCATCACAGTGTATGACTGCGTGTGAGTGTGTCATTGTTCAATCACCTGCCCTCTTCTTAGGGGCAGAGCTGATTTTTCCCATCTCTGTTTTCTCAAGAACCAACATTGAACCTGGCATAAGAAGATAAGTAATCAGAACCATTGATGAACAAATCCGTAAATGAAACTAGAAACTACGGACTAGTCCCTCTCACCCAGTCAGGAAAAACTGAGACCAAACAAATTAAATACAAATAACCAAAGAAAGGAAGAGAGAACAAAAACTCTGGGTGCATACATTTTAGAGCACCATATTATTTACTAACTTAATACATTTCCTTAATGAAAGTGCTTAATTTCTAATAAAGAAAATAAATGAAGAACATATTTTCAGAGAGTAAAGGAGAAACAAAATTTTCTACATATAGTACCCCATGGCTAATGTCAAGTGAAAATCATTTTTCTTTTCTTGTTTTTCCCCCGTTTTTTCAAAACACCAACCATTATTTAAAATTCTCTGCCCATCACTCAAAGAAACAGAGACAGTTGTTCATTCTGAGTTAGGTTTTTGCTTATCTGACCAGCGGGGTCGGGATAATAAATCACCCGGCCCCTAAGGAATAATGAAATGCTTAATAGATTTGCGCAGTTGCCAGAGGTAAAAAATAAAGAGGGAAACTTTCAGGATTCAATTCATTTTCAAATACTGCACAGTACTTAAGGAAAGACTGCATGAAGAGCATATACAGGTGAAGCAGGTGGAAGGGGAAAAAATCAGAGAGGTGGCATTTCCATTGGAGAAAAAGACACGGTCCATTTTTCAAACGTCCCACCCAAAGAACCTTTGCTTTCACCCTTCCTGTAAACAAACATTAAACATTGCCTCCACCCCCAACCCAGCCGGCAGTGGGCTGGCAGCACGTTTTGCCCTTGGGATGACGGTTGTGTTGCTGCTGCTGACTGAGGTGGACGCAGCCAACAGCAACCCGGGCATCGCTCACAGGCTCTCCTGATGTGGGAGCAGTAAGAGGCAAGGCCAAAGATCCACTGCTCTGCTGCTGGGCGGGGGGACCGTGGGGGAACTCGGAACAAGAGCAACCCACTTCTAGCAATGTTTTACGTCCACGTCTCACTATTCTGATTTCACAAAGGCCAGAAAATGCACTAGGCTTTGCTTCCATAGGTCCTTCTGAAGGCAAGGAGCAAAGCCAAAGGAAAAGAATTAAAGTGAAGCTATTGGATAATTTACAGTTTCTTATCTGGGGGGAAGGACTGCTTCACTGAATATTCATCACACAGAGCAAGCGGCATTGTAATATTGCTTAAATGTCAGGGTATAAATTGTCCATGAAACTTACAAAAACAGCTGACACTTCCATGGAAGTTTTCATCCTGAATGAGAGTAAAATATTTTTCCTTGCCCTACTCCAGACTCGCTGTGTGGGCTTAAGCAAAGTAGCCTCTCTGGGGGACCTTGCCTTTTGTCTCAGCTTCACCCTAAGAAATAGTGAGACTGTCTCACTCCAAAATACTCCAAAAGAGGTTATAACCAAGATCAAAATTAATATTTTTTGTGTTCACTGAAGACAAAGTAAGTTTGAATAAAATTGAGATTTTTAATTTTTCTAAAGATATGGTATCATTCGTTCCCTCGTTTTTGCCTTTTTCAAACATATAATTATACACACAGTCCTATGGAACACTCACCGTTACAGAAATAAAGGATTGATATGTGTACACACATGTAGAGATTAGCAGCCTAAGACAGAGCAGGAGATTTTGAAACGATGTTAGAAGTGCAGTCACCTCTGAGCAGAACTTCCGATGGAAGGCCCAGAATGCCACGTTTGGTAGGACTTGGGCCTAGGTAGGCTGCAGTTTTACCTCGGCTGGTCTGACGTCCAAGCACCTGACAACACTTTTGCTGCTTTTACAAGATTTCCTGGAGTTTGCGCTCCCTTCATGATCTTGGCAGAGACTTTGCTGCTGAAATAACACCCAGAGTCCTCACCAAAACGGTGTGCTGCTGAAATGCCAGAAAACTGCTGGCGTGGGCAAAACCCGCGAGCGACAGCCACCACCTCCTACCTGGCCAACCTCGTCTTTCCATAGTTCCCTAAGTTTTCTTGGAAGGAGCGTTATTTTTCCGCCTGACATAAAAACGATTCTAGAATTCCCCGATTCTTTCTTACCTTCTAGCTCTGAGCAATCTCTATAAATGAGCTTCTTCAACAATGGACTGAAAATCCTTATAGAATGTCCCATACAAATTAAAAATTCTGAATGTAGCCTACTTTCACATCTTCAGTGTTAAAAATCAAAACATCCCCCATACTAATATTAACCAAGTGCTTTTATTCTTTAAAATCCTTGACCAAAAGATTATCCCGCCTATTTGACCAATACCAACTTCTTGTGAAGAACAGCAAGTTGAGTCTTTTCTACTTTTTACTATCATCCGTCAGCATTTGAATACCTGACTTGCACTTAATAAACTCAAGGCTTAAAATCTTCTTTCCAAAGACATTGAATGCAAGCTTTCACTGACAGGTATTTCATAAGCACCTTCTATGTGCCAGCTGCTCTTCTTTTTTTTTTTTTTAAACATTGGCACCTGAGCTAACATCTGTTGCCAATCTTTTTTTTCCTTTCTTCACAAAGCCCCCCAGTACCTAGTTGTATATTTTAGTTATGGGTCCTTCTAGTTGTGGCATGTGGGACACCAGCTCAGCGTGGCTTGATGAGTGGTGTCATGTCCGCGCCCAGGATCTGAACAGGCAAAACCCTGGGCCACCGAAGCAGAGCATGCGAACCTAACCACTAGGCCACAGGGCCGGCCCCCCAGGTGCTGTTCTTAATGCTGGGGATATAGCTATGGAAATGACAGTCTCTGTTTTTCAGAGAGCTTCCATTCTAGTGAGCGGAAGTAGACAACTAATACCTAAATGTGTTAAGAAGCCAGATGGTGAGTGCTAAGATCAAGAATGAGTCCGAGGATGAGGACAGAAAGTGGTGGAGTGGTCATTACTATCCCAGATGGAGTCAGGAAAGGATTAATAGGTGAGCAGATTCCTAAAGGGAATAAGGAAGTAAGCTTGCAGACATCTGGGAAGAGAGCATTCAAAGGACAGATTCTGCCGCAGAAACACGCTTCGTGTACTCACAGACAGCAGGGAGGCCAGATGGCTAAAGTAGAGTGACAGGGGACAAGTGATAGGGAGTGACATCTGAGAAGGAGCCGGGCCAGAATATGTAGGGCCAGTTCGGCCAAGACGATGACTTTGAATATAATTCCGAGTGAGTTGGGAAGACAGTAGAGTCTTGGGGAAGAAAAGTGATGTGATGTGACATAAATTTTAAAGGATGACCCATCTGGTGTGCGGAGAATAGATCTCAGAACTAAGAATGGAATAAAAAAGAGGAGCTAAGGAGCTCTTCTTAGGGAGCTGCAATGGAGGGGAGGAGAAATGGTCAGGTGGAGGATGTGTTTCAATGTATTTCACATCCCACTACAAATGGGATATGACAAAAAAAGTGAGAAATCAAGGATGATTCCAAGGACCTTGGTCTGAGCAACTGACAGAGCACAGCTGTCATCTACCAAGAAGTGGAGAAGGTTGGGGTTGGGGGAGGAGAATCAAGAGTTCAAGTTTGAATATGTTACACCTGAGTTGCCTACTAGAGATCTAAAATTGAAATGTCAAATAGGCAGTTGAATATGTGAGAATGACCTGCAGAAGAGGTTCTCAGGCTAGAAAAGTAAATTGAACGCCATTCGTTGGCTGTGGAATGTATCATAATCCAACTGTGCTGGCCAGCTGTTTCTGCAATAACACTGTGTAACCAACCACCTCAAAACTAGGCGGCTGACAACAGTAAGCAGTTAGTTTTCTGGCTTTAGGTCTGAGGGTTGGCAGGGATGAGTCTATGGCAGGCTACAGTGTGGCTGGCTTGGCTCGATGCTTTGGGTCAGGTTTAGCTCTGCTCTGTGCATCTCATTCTGGCACTCATACTGAAGGGGCAGCTGGGGCATGCCCTTATCTAGATGATCACAAAGGGGCCGGTCCCATGGTATAGTGCCTAAGTTTGGTGCACTCCACTTTGGCAGCCCGGGTTCACAATTTTGCATCCCAGGCATGGACCTACACCACTCATCAGCCATGCTGAGGTGACGACCCATATATAAAGTAGAGGAAGACTGGCACAGATCTTAGCTCAGGGCTAATCTTCCTCAAGCAAAAGAAGAGGAAGATCGGTAACAGATGTTAGTTCAGGGCGAAACTTCCTCAGCAAAAAAAAAAAAAGATGACAGATGATCACACAAACTGGGGAGAGTCAGAGGATATATACAATGTCTTTTAAGGCTTTATCTCAGAACTTGGTACACTTTGTCACCCACTCTTTTTTTGGTGAGGAAGACTCGCCCAGAGCTAACCTCTGTTGCCAATCTTCCTCTTTTGTTAAGGAAGATTTGCCCTCAGCTAACATCTATTGCCAATCTTCCTCTTTTTGAATGTGAGCCCCCACGGCAGGATGGCCACTGACAGACGAGTGGTATAGGTCCATGCCCTGGAACTGAACCCGGACTGCCAAAGCGGAGTGCACCAAACTTAACCACAAGGCCACTGAGGCTGGCCCTCGCTCGCTTTTACCCATATTCTATAGGCCAATGCAAGTCACCTGGTGAAGCCCAATATCAATGGGCAAGGGTAACATCCTTGACATATAGTCACAGGAAATGCAAATTCACAATGGCAGAGGACTTGTATATCTCTAATACAAGGAGGGCCTGAAGAATTGGAACAACGTTCCAATCTACCTTTCAATTCACACTGTAGCCCTCGCTACAGCGACAGCCCACAACAAAAGACTTTTTTCAGATCCTATAATCTTTCAACCCAATGAGTTTCTTCAAATGTCTATTTTTGAAAGCCATTTTTAAAATGTATTTGAGGTAATTATGCTTGGATTTTTTTACTAACAGGAAAAATAGGTTGGTATTTTCTAATAACATGGTACACATCATACTTTAAATGCCATTTCTTTAAAAAATATCTTGATCAGTTCTTCTCAAACTCTATGTAGGAGAGGGCTATTTTTTTAATTGCAATAAGCTATAGACCTATAATTTTGTAAAATACAATAAAATTAATTGCCAAGACTGACTTTTTCAAAAAACAAAGACATACAAAATTCAAGCCCCTATTTTTAGGAAAGTACTTAATCACAATGCTAGAAAAGTTTCTAAATACTTACTCTCAATTTCTGTACTTATCTTGCTGAAGATAACAGTTCATAGAATGGCATTAGCTCATGGCTTACACTTTGAAAAGCACTATCCTAGATGATTCTACCATAACCAGATCCCTTTACCCCAAAATCTTAGTATTGCTGAATAATAGCAGTTTGAACACAAAACTAAGTTGCCAAGGATTTGAAATTGAATTTGACTTATACCCAAGTTTACTCAACTATTAATTCAATTTGCCAAGCTTTTTTGGTCCCCAGGATTCCATGCTTCAGTTATTAAGTAAAAGGAAAAAAAAAAAGAGGGCTTTGTCAAATAGCCATATCCTGCTTTATGATTCTTACTGTGTTTTTCTTCACTCTTATGGCAATGCCTTTTAGAATTTCCATCCACGCTGTACACACACAAATTACTAAAATCTCCTGGCCACATCCTGAGGCTACCTTAATTGACTGTTATCAAGCTGTGCTTTTTAAATGTTCCAGCATTTGATCTTTTTAAAATGCTTCTGAGACTTAACTGATGTCAAACTGGCTGGTCTAATTTCCTGCTATGTCTTTAGATCCTTTTTTTAAAATAATTGGGTGTTGAATTAGGGTTTTTTTTTTCTTTCTTCCTCAAGGGATCAGTAGTAAATTTAGTTAAGTTCTGACCAGCAAAAAATAATTCTATTCTATCCTATTAATTTCCTGTGCTTGGATTTGCCGTCTCTCAAGTCATAAGCTACCCCGGAGTCCAGAAAAAATTAAGCCTTGCTTACTCAGCCTTAGTGAAGGGGGCTTTAGGGACCTGGAGGTGTCTAGATGACCTGGATACCAGATTTGAAAATGGGATGTGCTGAACCTTGTCTGGACAAAGAACAGCATCCAGAAGTCCTTTATGTGGTGAAAGAGGAGATCAAAGAGTGGTGAGATTGGTACTGATGCTGAAACAATGACCTCTTTCCAGAAACATTCTCAACAGAATGTGGGCCATGCATGCCCACGAGTCACAACCAGCAACCGAGACTTCTGGACCCTCCACAGGGCTGAAGGGACAGTAAGAAGTGTTCTAGAGTTATGCAAATCCCCCAGTTTCTCCTATGCTTTTTTTTCCATTATGAATTGCTGATTTAAAGCAAAATAAAACTCACAAATATTAAATCATGTCTGTTCTCTCTTGGACACTCTTTCTTCCTAAATGGTAATGAACAGCCCAAGCTCAACTTCTCCAGAGAAGAAATTGTTTCTTTTGGGCCATATCTATGCAATGCCAACAAATCGATTGATTATTAAATCAAAGCTATTGAAGAAAAACTAAAACCAGTCTGCAGTTGAGCTGTCTTGTCCAGTCAACTCAGACAAAAGAGTTGACCCTGTAGACGACTGAGACACATCTTCATGACGTGACATTCTCACTCATCATATACTATTATTGCAGCCTCATGAAGGACAACATTTAATTCACTTTTTATCTCCCAGAGAATCTTGCATTAATAGGAACTCAAGTAAGTGATAAACAAATTACTAAAAGTCATTTATAGTTTTTAAACAGGTGGTTAAAATATTTAACCCAAATAGTGCATTCATAGGTGGAAATTACAGTAGGAAAATATTTAGATATTTTGTAAAACCAAACTGCTAAATTGCATTCAGTTCTCGGCTTTACTTAGAATGATGACAGCTGAAAATGCCCACTCCTCCATCTTAGCTTAGTCATGTTTTCCTCAGAGTGACCCTAGGGAATTCCACCTGCCCGCCTCATCTGGCCTTGCTCACGTTTTCTAGTTCCTAGCTCAAGGAAGACATGCTGAGCCGCGTGGGCCCCTTACACTTTAGATGGACCAGTAAACACTGGTTTATAAACTGTCCTCCATGAGGCTTTGAGCCACAGAGGAACTCAGAAGAGCTGCTATACCATAGTTTAAAGTATCATTTTATATCCTGCATAAAATGTTATGTAAAAACAAAGCAGACTACCCTTAAAATATACTATATAGTCATGCGTCACTTAACAAGAGAAATGCATCTTTAGGTGATTTTGTCATTATGTGGACATCATAGAGTGTACTTACACAAACCTAGATGGTATGCCTACTACACATCTAGGCTATATGGTACTAATGTTAGGGATCACCATCCTATATGTGGTCCATCATTAACTGAAATGTCCTTATTGGCACATGACTGCAAAATAGAAACAATAACCAAAACTTGTTGTAATGGCATTATATATTTACATATCTTGCACTAATAGGAACTCAAGTAAATGCTAAACACATTATTAAAATTTATATTTTTGAAAAAGGTGTTTAAAATATTTATCCCAAATAGTACATTCATAGGTGGAAATTACAGTAAGAAAATTATGCAGTAAGAGATTTCAGCTAATAAAATATATTAATGGAAGCAAACTACATCTCTCAGAAAAAGATCCCAGTGAATCTAAGAGCGGTACTGCATTAGGACGCTCGGGCTGCCATGACAAAACCCTGCAGAGCGGGTGGCCTAAACAACAGACATTTATTTTCTCCAAGTCGTGGAGGCTAGAAATCCAAGGTGAAGGGGCCGTCAGGATTGATTTCTAGTGAGACCTCTCCTCCTGGCTTGTAGATGGCCGCCTCTCTCTGTGTCCTCACAGTCTCTTCTCTGTGAGCACGGGGGAAGAGCGAGATCTATTGCGTTTCTTCCTCTTCTTCTAAGGGCACCAGACCCATCAGATGAGGGCTCCACCATGACGACCTCATTTAACCTTACCTCCCTAAAGGCCCCGTCTTCAAATATAGTCACACTGGGGGTTAGGGTTGCGACAGATGAATTTGGGGGAAGAAGGCACAATTCAGTCTGTAACATTTATAAATCAAAAAATAAGTATATAAAACAATGGGAGTATTTCCTTAACAAATGATATTAAGAAAACTATGCTTTACTCCATAATAATCACAAGAAAGAAGGAAAAGTATTTATCACAACTAACAGGAGTAAAATAAAAGGATAAATTATAAAAGAAAAAATCAAAATGGGTAAGTTTAAGAAGATTAAAACACCTGCGTAGAAAAAAAAGCAACATTTAAATAAAAAGGAAAGCAATACATTGGTAGAAATGACACAAATAGGAAAAGGAATAGCAAGAAAAAAGAGATAAATATATATATATATTTCTTTATGTGTTTACACTCATATATAATATATATATGTAACCTATAGAATGTTTAAGAGTGCTAAGATTTCATTAGAGAAATGCATAATAAAGGAAATACAAATATGAGAGAAACATGACAAATTTTATCCCATTTATCAAAAAAAAAGAAAATTAAAGTAATAAGGTAACATTTTGCACCTAAAAAAATACCAAATATTTTTTAAACCTAAGCTGGGGCTAAAGCAGGAATCATATGTTCTACAACATTACTACAGACTATGCAAATTATGAAAGTCCTTTAAGAAAGCATTTAGGTAATACGTATCAAAAGTGTTAAAAATATTTTCCATCAGTTGAGCTCAGTAATCCATTCTTGGGAACATACTGCTATTAAAACCACCAGAAAAGCGACATAATGATGCTCCTTACCCCTGAAGCAGACACTGTTGGTTGCCTACCTCATCACCTGTGATGGTTGATTTTATAAAGCAACTTGACTGGACCACAGGGTGCCCAGATATTCAGTTAAACATTATTCTGGGGGTTTCTGTGCGGGTGTTTTTGGATGACATTAACATTTAGATTAGTAGACTGAGTAAGCAGATTGACCTCCATAATGTGAGGGGACCTCATTTAATCAGTTGAAGGCCTGAATAAAATAAAAAGGCTGATCCTCTCCCGAGTAAGAGGGAATTCTCCTGTTTGATGGCGTTCGAACTGGACCTTGGCTTTTTTTCTGCCTTTGGACTAGAACTGAAAAATCAGCTCTTCCTGGGCCTTGAGCCTGCCAGACTTCAGACTGGTACAATACCATCAGTTCTCCTGGTTCTCAGGCCTTGGAGCTCAGAATGGAACCATCAGCTCTCCTATGTCTCCAGCTTGCTGACTCAGCCTGCAGATCTCAGGACTTGTCCACCTCCATAACTATGTGAGCCAGTTCCTTATAATATATCATAGATAGACACATACATACATACATCGCAAGAAAGATAGCAAGATAGATAGATGGATGGATGGATGGATGGATGGATGGATGGATGGATGGATAGATAAATGGATAGCT